>NC_134687.1:299317404-299589454 GCF_050947455.1 Rhinoderma darwinii | reverse complement strand
GAAAACCTTAGTTAATGTCATAACAAATGAAAATATTGCATTTAAAACTGGGACTGTCCTCTAAAGTTTTTGAAATAGTGTGGGGGAAGTGGTTTCCCCTTTTTACCCAGTTTTCAGGCTCCAAATGAAGTATGACTATATCCCAACAACAAGCTAGGAATGTGTAGCCCTCCTTTTTTATAAATACTTGTCATTATGTAAATTGTGTGAAACATGTTTTATAACCATATTGGTGTACTGTATATTAGCCATAAAAAATTTTTTTTGCGGAGACAGACATGTGAGCAGTTTATAGGTTTTACTTTTTTTTTACTAGTTGTACATTTTATTATATTGTATTCTTCAATAAAACAAATTGAAACAAATTCTAGTGCATTCACTTCTTACTTGGCTTCTAGTGCAAGTGCAATAATTCCAGCAGCTAAAGGAGCAGATGCTGATGTTCCAGTGTGGTGCTCTGTACAACGGTAGCGTATATCAGTAGTTACCTATAAAAGATTGACAGCACATTCCTTACAAAAGGTAAAAGAAAAAATCATAAAAAAAAGGTCTTCTTAACCCGTTAGTGACCGCCAATACGCCTTTTAACGGTGGCCACTAACGGGCTTTATTCTGATGCATATGCCTTTTTACGGCACTGCATCAGGATAAAGTAAACAGAGCAGGGAGCGTCAAATCTCCCTGCTCTCAGCTGCCAGAGGCAGCTGAGGGCTGGGGGCGTCCCTGCTCTGCCGGGTGAGATCGATATTAGTATCGATCTCACCTGTTTAACCCTTCAGATGCGGTGCGCAATAGCGTGCACCGCATCTGAGTGGTTTTGGAGAGAGGGAGGGAGCTCCCTCTCTCTCCCACCGACACCCGGCGATACGATCGCCGAGTGTCTGTGTCTCTAATGGCAGCCGGGGGCCTAATAAAGGCCCCCAGGTCTGCCTGGAGCGAATCCCTGCTAGATCATGCCGGAGGCATGACCTAGCAGATGCCTGTCCGTTTTAAAACGGACAGGCAGTAATACACTGCAATACAAAAGTATTGCAGTGTATTATAATAGCGATCGGAGAATCGCATATTATAGTCCCCTAATGGGACTAGTAAAAAAGTGAAAAAAAAGTTTAATAAAGTTAATTCAAAAAAAAAAAAAAATGGGAAAAAAAAATGAAAAACCCAGCTTTTCCCCTTACAAACTGCTTTACTATTAAAAAAAAAAATAAAGTAAAAAAGTTACACATATTTGTTATCGCCGCGCCCGTAACGACCCCGACTATAAATCTATTACATTATTTAACCCGCACGGTGAACGCTGTAAAAAATGTAATTAAAAAAATACGGAAAAATTGCTGTTTTCTGTGAACACGGACTTAAAAAAAATGTGATAAAAAGTGATCAAAAAGTCGCATCTACTCAAAAATGGTACCAATAAAAACTACAAGTCGTCCTGAAAAAAAAACAAAAAAAAAAAAAACGAACATTACGACTCTTCATATATGGAGACACAAAAACAAATAATTTTGAAAAAAAAAGCGTTTTTACTGTGTAAAAGTAGTAAAACATACAAAAACTATACAAATTTGGTATCGTTGCAATCGTAACAACCCGCTGAATAAAGTTATTGTGTTATTTATATCACACGGTAAACGGCGTTGATTTAAGACGCGAAAAAGAGTAGCGAAATTTTTTTCTATTCCCCCCCAAAAAAAAGTTAATAAAAGTTAATCAATAAATATGTCCCCCAAAATGGTGCTATTAAAAAGTACAACTTGTCCCGCAAAAAACAAGACCTTATACGGTTAAAAAAAAAACAAAAACACACTGCGGTCTTGGTGTGTTTTCTGCAGCGACTTTCGGGACCATGCAGAGAGAAGCAGCCCCTTCACGCTTACAGATTTTAAGCTGCACATCGTATCTAGAATCTAACAGTGGTGCATACTGAATCCTAGAGTCAGAGCATGCAATGAACTTGTAGGGCATTGCATCAAGATTTACATGATGGGTCAGCAGGGAAGTTGCTCGAGAAAATCCATGCTGCAGACAATAGGATTTTCAGTACTCGCCGCATATTTTTGTTGGGAGACACAGCACCATGGGTAGAAGCCCTTGCCACTAGGAAGGAAAAATGTTGGCTCTGCCCAGGCAGGACATACTCTTCCCAGAGACTGTGGATAAATCTGTTTGTACAAAAGCAGTAGGGGAAAATTTTTAAAAAAATCATCAACAGTAGCCCCTGGAGAAAACCTAACCAAGCAAACAGTCAGAACAACAGAACAAAAAAACAAAAGCGCACAGCAATGCAACCTGCCTAATGCAAAGCTACCTGCAGCAACTTGCAACCCAGACTGGCCTTAGAACAGGCAAGAGAATTAATCTAGTAAAATTTGGTGAAGGTGTGCACCGAAGCCCAGGCAGCCACTTTACAGACATGAGCAACTAAAGCGTGATATCTGACCACCCAGGAGGCACCAACAGCCTTAGTAGAATGGGGAGTGACCTGAAGGGGAGGAACTCTACCCTTGGACCGATAGGCTTCCGAAATTACAGACTGGATCAAACATGCAACGGTGGCCTTGGACAGGTGCCAGTCCCTTACATTGTCTTTAAAAGGAAAGAAAATAAAAAAAAATTAAAAAGCGCCAACATAACTCGGTCACAACCAGTTAGCTTCAGACTGCTCTCTCCACGTCAAGGCAACACCTGCTCACTTGGATGAGATGGGAAGTGCAAAAGAAAGCAAGCAATCTTTTCATTGATGTGGAAGGCCAGGACGACCTCCGGGAGGAAGGATGGGACAGGCAGCGTCAATCGCGATTGCCCTGGGATCTCTTACCCAGGCAACGCAAATCAGAAACTGGAGTTTGAGACGCGACGAGATCCAAAGCTAGGATGCCTAACGTCTCGCAAAGGTGAGGTGGAGAGACCACTCTTGAAAATTTAGTCTCTCGATCCAGTTGTCCACTCCTGGTATGTGGACTGCCAACAGCGCTGGTAGAAGAGACTCCGCTCATAAAAGATCTAGGAGGGCTACCACTGAGCTGATTGACTCCTTGTGCCGTCCTGGTGGTTCACGTAGACAACCGCCAGGGAACGGTCAGTCTGGATCATGACCAGGTGACCCTGATGAAGAGTTTAATTGGAGATGGCCAGGAAGGCGGCCCTCTAGTCCATAAGGCTTATCTGTCCAACGTGTCCAGAGCGATGTGGAGATTGAAGATTGTCCGGACTGGAAGGGGCATTCACCAAGAGATCGTCCAGTTTAATGGATAACAGCATCTTAACTGGTTTGGAGAAGCGCCAAAAGAGTCACCCAGGTTAAGACCTCAGGAACCTTGCCGAGCACAAGGATTCCAAGCGAAACCTCTGACCGCTAACAAAATAGAGGTTCAACTTAAATTTTGGGTACTGGGAAGAGGTTTGTGAAGAATCCCTGAAACAAGTTGAGGAAGTGGGATGATAACTTTCTGCAGTAGAAGGGAATGAACGGAACAGAAGTGCAATCTGGTGCGTGAGGTGGAGTCAACAAAAGAACCTTCCTGTAAGAAAGGAGAACTCTATCTTGTAACCTGTTGACACCAACTTCCTCACCCAGGCGTTGTCCACAGGAGCGAGCCATGTCTCCTGAAAGGAAAGCAGTCCCCCCCCCCCCCCACTTGGACAGCCGACACAAGGGGTGAGACACCTTCACGCCAAAGAAGTCTCGGCAGAGGAGAACAACTGGGTCTTGTGGTGCTGCCATGCAGGGCTGGGCTTGGATAATAAGCGTTTGGGGCAACCAGTACTCTTGTCTGGCCTGAAGAATGACCTCTTGGAGGAGGTGCTAGAAAGGAGGACAGCTTTTTTGAAAGCCTGGTCGGCCACCCAAAAAATAAGCCAAATAAAAGCCGGACAACAACTAATTAGTTGATGGTAATCAATTAGTCGACGCACAAGCATTGGAGTTGGCTGATGCAGGAGGAACTTTGAAGCATGGGACACCTGAGACACGAGACCAGCTATTTCCTGCTGCGGCACTCCTTCCAAGACACCGCTGTGCAGCTGTTTACCTGAAACAGAAGAAGCCTTACTTATCCAGGCGGATGCAAATGTTGGGCGCAAAGCAGAACCTGCTGCCATGAATTCAGATTTTGTCCTGCGACTCACCTGGAAATGCAACTTCTTGTCAAGATGGCACTAACATTGACAGTGCGATGGTGGTGCTCCAGTCGTGAGATAGAAAGAAGGAGAAATAGACCATTTAGAGATCAAGTCCTCTGAAAAGGAAAAAGAGTATTAAAAGCATTTTAAAGCAGCCAGAAGCCTGTCAGGATGCTACCATTCTTTGCATAAGGTCTCCATAAAGTCACTATGGTTTGGACTAAATTAGAGCTGCCTTTGCTGGCAGAGAGAGCTACGGTCAGCATCGTTGGCTACTTTGAACAGGTATTAGACCCACGAGGGAAAGCTAGTCCGTTCCAGGATAGTCGGACCTCTGGCATGGGAACCAGACCTAGTGTTACACTCTGTTCAGGCCCCGCACCATGACTGCTGCATGCATGAGAGGGTTAGCTACTGGGGAGGAAGGGAGCAAAAAGTCTTCCAGAAAACCCCGGACAAGATTGGAGGCCTCTCCGGCGCAGTGCGGCAGTTGTTGCCTGTGGATACCAGGACCAGTATGGGGTCAAGAGTAACTTGGGCCCCATACTGGTCCTGGTAGCCAGCTGCACCAACGGTGGCTGGCTCAGTCATATTTGCCCCAGCATAGCAGGCCTGTGGGAAGGAGAAACAGGAGGTTCCTTTTAGTCATCCTCCAGTGTCTTACGGTTTGCTCAGTTACTCTTTAGTAACTCGCACGTATGGTGGAGTTACTGATATGCCGCCTGCGGATACAGAAAATTAGGTTCGGTGACCGGCGGAGAGGGAAATTCTGTGCAGAGAACTGCCCAGTTTCCCGGCACTCGCAGGGGTTTGACAAGGGTATGATCAGGCTGACAACCTTCCTAAGTAGAAACTAAAATAAGGAAACTAAAATAAGAAAAGTATAGCAGCAGACTTGAGAATCTGGTCAGGTCTGCCTCCTAAGGAAACTCGGCTAATAAGGATTAAGCCAGTGATCGTGGAAAGGGTATGGCCTGCCTGAAAGGAGACAAGGCTTTTCCTACCTAATGGCAAGGGCCTATACCCATGGTGCGGTGTCCCCACTGATATAAATAAGAAATACAGTACATTAGTCAAACTTTATTGCGGTGATCGGTCTTATTAATACATGCAAAGTTGTTTAGAATTGGAGGAAAACTTTTATCCAGCCGCCGAGTTTGAATAGAAAGAACACCTCCCATCACTCAATTTACAGTTTTATTTCATTAGGGTCTTAAAAGGAGGTTGAGAGGAAAATGGATGCTAGGACAGCAGAGAGCAGTCTGTTCTGCCAGGTTGTAGGCTTTCAATAGAATTGTGATGGTCTATCCAATTAAATATCACATACATATCGTGTTATCCAAAACAGTACGTTGGGCCCCACTCACTTCACATTTTTTGGCCTACATATCACGCATACGCCAGGAAAGCTCCCGACGTATACGTTGAACGTAGGCGGTGATGAATGCCTAACAGTGTAATCCCTAACTGTAAAGGATCTGCCAGGCACAGCTTCGGGGTTAACTCCCATAGGTAATCAGTCTGCACCTGAATCTGCGTCTCTGAGACTGACTCCATCTTCCACCACTCAGGATGGCAGGCTTAGGAGTGGGAGAGCCTATCGCAGCCTGCCCAGACGGAGCTAGCTCCCGCCCTCTGTCTATTTATACCTGCCTTTCCTGTTCCTCCTTTGCTTGTGATTCTTTTCGTGTGGTTTCCTGGCCCAGCTACAGCTCCTAACTATTTGTTCCTGCTCCATACTGACCCTGGCTTACTGACTACTCTCCTGCTCTGCGTTTGGTACCTCGTGCTCTCCTGGTTTGACTTGGCTCGTTCACCACTCTGGTTGCTCACGGTGTTGCCGTGGGCAACTGCCCCTTTCCCTTTGCTTTGTGTTCCCTTGTCTGTTTGTCTCGTGCACTTACTGAGCGTAGGGACCGCCGCCAAGTTGTACCCCGTCGCTTAGGGAGGGTCGTTGCAAGTAGGCAGGGACAGAGTGGCGGGTAGATTAGGGCTCACTTGTCCATTTCCCTACCCCCGTCATTACACTAACAGTGTAATCTCATGGACGACCGCATACATGTCCATTATAATTTAAAGGTTATTTATCAAAATATCATAGCAGCAAAATGTCGGCCTCTAAACAAACAGAGTGAGGCCTTTCTAGAGCATATACAATTGTAATACTACCCCCATTTTTTCTAAGAAAGTGCAAAAAGTTACATGACAAAGTATCTTTTCCACAAAAATGTAAATATCAAATATTAACAGATGCACATTTATAATGAAAGTGATTCACAAAATATATAAAACATGCATCACAATATCTCCCAATGAAAGAGTCTGATCTATTAGTCATTGAAGGGGCCGGCTCACTGCGGAGAGAGGATTTCCTTGGCGCGTATCCCACACAATTGCCCATGCCTAGAGTCTGTCATCGGCATACACAGAATAAAAATATAACAGGAGCAGCCCTAAACTAGAAGACTTGTTCCTTTGTCTTGAAATACATGTCACAGTTACATAGGATGAAAAAGAGACACAGGTCGATCAAGTTCAACACCTCTCAATAAATTACACATCATTCATTGCTTGATTATTATAACCCTCAATGCCATTTGGCAGTAAAGAAACATCTAGCCTTTTTTTAAATGCGGAAATAGTAACTGCCGTTACTACCTCTTGTGGTAGGGCATTCTATAGTTTGGTTACTCCAAATGTAAAGAACCCTTCCCTATATTGTGGTCTGAAATGTCTTTCTTCCACACACAATGAATGTCCCCTGGTCCTTTGTAGAGTCCTTGGACAGAACAGATCATGTGCTAGTTCTCCGTATTGACCACACATTTATACATGTTAATCCGATCACCTCTAAGGCTTCTTTTTTCCAAGCTGAACCAATTTCTCTAGCCTTTCATTGTAAGCGAAACCTCCCATCCCATTTAATAATCTAGTCGCCCGCCTTTGAACTCTCTCCAGCTCCCCTATATCCTTTTTACAATGTGGAGCCCAAAACGGAATTCCATATTCTAGATGTGACCTTACAAGGGATTTATAGAGTGGAAATATCTTTTATACACCCTAAAATCCTATTTGCTTCTGCAGCTGCTACCCAACATTGAGTGCTGCTGCTTAGCTTATTTGTTACCAGAATACCCGGGTCCTTCGCTTGTTCCGTTATCCAGTTTTATTCCATTTAATGTATGTGAATTAATGCTATTGTTGCATCCCAGGTGCATTACTTTACATTTATCAACATTCAATTTAATCTGCCATGTTATTGCCCATGCGGTCAGCTTAACTAGGTCTTTCTGTAATATGTTATAGTCAAGGTGAGTTTTAAATGGAATGTGTCGCTAGAAATTATTTTTTTATTTTTTTTAGTTAAACAGTTAGTGTATAAATGATTAAACATTGTTCTAATTTTTTCACGAGTCAGGAAATATAAATTAGATTCTAATTTATAACATTTCCCAGTGCTGGTCACTAGATGGAGCAATTCCCAAAATTGCAGCATTGGCATGTGGTAAAGCAACCACATTGCTTTATGCTGCAAAATTTGAGAATACACACTCGCTCTAGTGAGCTCACAGAATCCCCCCTCCTTTATCCTGGCTAGTGCCAGGAGAAAGGAGGGGATTGAACGTTCAAACCTCCTACACTGAGTGTCGCCATTTTTTGAGCGAACACAGTGTAGTAGGTTTACATACAGTAGTAATCACACACTAAAACACGTACATACACAGAAATAACTTACCTGCTCCTGCCGCCGCCGCTCCCTCCGGTCCGTCCGGTGACTCCGCTCCAAGTGCTTGCATTAGAACACAAGTCCGGAAGCCGCGACCGGAAGTAATAATTTTACTGTCCGGCCGCGGCTTCCGGTCCACAAGAAAATGGTGCCGGACGTTGCTCGGCCGAAGACCTTCAATTTTGACTGTGTGGGAGCGGCGCATGCGCCGTTCCCACACAGACGGCGTACAGCATAGTGAATGGAACGGCTCCCGTTCGCATTCTCTATGGGGCTGTATGTGCCGTATTCCATGTCTGTATGTGTCGTTAATCGACACATACAGAGATGGAAAAAAAATGGCAGCCCCCATGGACAAGAAAAAGTTAAAAAATAAAAAAGGTAAAAACACAAAAACACAAATAAATATTTTTTTTTTATAAAACACTAAAAGCAAATGGATATAAAAAATTTTTTTTTCGCGACACCCGTCCTTTAAGTATCCTACAAAGTTTTGTATCATCAGCAAAAACTGACACCTTGCTATTAATCCCATCCACAAGGTCACTAATAAAGAGATTAAAAAGAATTGGGCCCAACACTGGTCCTTGTGGTACCCCGCTGCTGCCTTCAGCCCATTTTGAGTAAGTACTATTTAGAACGACTTTGTTTTTGGCCCCTTAAGCAATTCTTTACCCACATGCATACATGGTCCCCCAGTCCCTGTGTCTGTAGCTTCAGAACAAGACTTGTGTGGAACAGTATAAAATGCTTTTGCAAAATCCAAATATATCACATCAGCTTAACTCCTTAACGCCGAAGGACGGATATATCCGTCCTCAGCAGCTGCTAGTTCGCGCAGGAGGACGGATATATCCGTCCTGTGATCGCGCGGGTACTGACAGCTTACCCACGCGATCAGCGGCAGGAGCACGGCTGTTATACACAGCCTGGCTCCTGCTGCAACTGCCGGAATCGAAGCGCGCGCCGATTCCGGCAGTTTAACCCGTTAAATGCCGCTGTCAATAGTGACAGCGGCATTTAATGTGTTTGACAGAGGGGGGAGCTCCCTCTGTCACCCGATCGGCGCCCCCGCAAACAAATCGCGGATCGCCGTCGGGTTTCCATGACAGCCGGGGGTCTAACAAAGACCCCCAGGTCTGCCTTCAGCATCTGCCTGTTAGGCGATGCCGGAGGCATGACCTAACAGATTGCCTGTCAGTTTTACACTGACAGGCAATAATGCTTTGGTATACTAAGTGTACCAAAGCATTATATATGCGATCGGCACATCGCATAGTGAAGTCCCCTGGTGGGACTAAAAAAAAAAAGTCAATCAGTTAAAATAAAGTTTGTGAAAAAAAAATAATAATAATTACAGTCAAAGTCAAATAAAACTACTTTTTTGGCCCAAAAAGTGGTTTTATTTAGTAAAACGGTCAAAACAAATCACACATACACATATATGGTATCCCCGCGATCGTAACAACTTGACCAATAAAATGAACATATTAATTAAACCGCCGGATGAACGGCGTCCAAAGAAAACGCAAAAAACAACGTCAAAATTCTCTCTTTTCTCCCATTCCCCCCATAAAAAATAAAATAAAAGTTAATCTATAAGTCCTATGTACCCCAAAATAGTACTAATAAAAACTACACATTGTCCCGCAAAAATCAAGCCCACGTACGGCCACATCGACGGAAAAATAAAAACGTTACGGCTCTTGGAATGCGGCGATGCAAAAACAAGTAATTTTTTTCTAAAAGGGTTTTTATTGTGCAAACGTAGAAAAAACATATAAAACCTTTACATATTTGGTATCCCCGTAATCGTGCCGACCCATAGAATAAAGTTAACATGTTATTTACGCTGCATAGTAAACGGCGTAAACTTATAACGTGAAAACCAATGTTGGAATAGCTGCTTATTTTCAATTCTCTCCTAAAATAAAGTTAAAAGTTAATCAATATGTTATAAGCATCTAAAAATGGTACAATTACAAAATACAACTCGTCCCGCAAAAAACAAGCCCTTATACGGCTATGTCGACGGAATAAAAAAAGAGTTACGACTCTTGGAATGCGACCGTGAAAAAACAAAAAATAATCCTTGGTCATTAACGTGCAAAATGGCCCGGTCATTAAGGGGTTAATGACCAACATCCAGATTTGCACTTACCTCCTCATAGAGACTGAGCATGTTGATTAGGCATGAGCTGGTTTTCACAAATCCATGCTGGTTATCAGTTATTAGACTATTCTCTGCTATATGCTTTTACAGTTCATCTCTTAAAATACCCTCAAATACTTTACATACCACAGATGTCAAACTTACTTGACGGCAGTTACTCGCTTACACCATCTTACCCTTCTTAAATATTGGCACATCAGCCGTCTTCCAATCCTGTGGCACTGATACAAGGGGGTCTAAGAAGATGATACAATGGTCTGCCCATTACGGAGTTCAATTTCCTTAACTGTGGATGAAAGCCGTTTGGCTTTATCAATATTTAATTTGCTCAGACACAGCTGAACTTCCTCCTGCGTTAAGTAGGTAATATTTGGTGGAGACATTTGATGACTGTCCCCCTGAATATCTGGCACTGGGAACTGATCAGTAAATACTGAGGAAAAGTGTGTGTTTAACCAGTTAGGCTGGATTCACACGAGCATGTTCGGTCCGTAATGGACGGAACGTATTTCGGCCACAAGTCCCGTACCGAACACTCTGCAGGGAGCCGGGTTCCTAGCATCATAGTTATGTACGACGCTAGGAGTCCCTGCCTCGCTGCAGGACAACTGTCCCGTACTGTAATCATGTTTTCAGTACGGGACAGTATTTCCAAGGAGAGGCAGGGACTCCTAGCGTCGTACATAACAATGATGCTAGGAGCCCGGCTCCCTGCATTGTGTTCGGTCCGGGACTTGCAGCCAAAATACGTTCTGTCCATTACGGACTGAACATGCTCGTGTGAGTCCAGCCTAAGAGACCGCCAATACGCTTTTCCACGGCGGCCACTTACTGGCTTTAGTCTGATGCATACGCCTTTTCACGGCGCTGCATCAGAATAAAGCAGCCTGCTCTCCGCTGCCAGAGGTAGCTGAGGGCTTGGAGCAACACCGCTCAAGCGGGCGGATCAAAATCCACCCATTCCCCTTAGATGCAGGTCTCAATAGAAAGTGCCGCATCTGAGTGGTTTTAGAGGGAGCTTCCTCACACCCCACCGGCACCCTGCGATGCGATCGATCGCAGGGTGCCGATGACATCTATGGCAGCCTGGGGCCTAACAAAAGGACCCCAGGTCTGCCTCTAGTTAATGCAATGAAAGGCAGAGTGATCAAACGATCGCATAGTAAAGCCCCCTAGTGGGACCAATAAAAAAAAAAGTTAAAGTAGTTTAATAAAGTGAATAAATTAAAAACCAAGTAAAAAAAATAAAATAAAAAAAATTCAGCTTTTGCCCCTTTAAAAATGCTTTATTATGAAAAAACAAAAAAAAAGTTACACATATTTGATATTGCTGCGTCCGCAACGACCCCAAACTATAAAGCTATTACGTTATTTAACTTACTCGGCGAAGGCCATTACAAATAATATAAAAAAAAAAAACAATGCCAGAACTGCGGTTCTCTGTTCATCCGGTCTTCAAAAAAATTAGATAAAGTGATCAAAAAGACGCACGTACAGCAAAATGGTACCAATAAAAACTAAAAGTAGTGACGCAATAAAAAAGCTCTCATACAACTTCATCGGCGGAAAAATAAAAAAAAGTCTGAAATTGCTGGGTTTTTTTTCTATTACCCCCCCCCCCCCCAAAAAAAAATTATATGTAGCCCAAAATGGTACTATTAAAAAATGCAACTTGTACAGCAAAATAAAAAAAAAAAGTCCTTATATAGCTATGTTGACGCAAAAATAAAAAAAAAAGTTATAGCTCTGTGAATGGGAAGATGGAAAAAAAACTTAAAAAATTGCGTGGTCATTAACCCCTTCAGGACCCAGCCTTTTTTGGCCTTCAGGACACAGCCGATTTTTTCAAACCTGACGTGTTACTTTATGTGGTAATAACTTCGGAATGCTTTTACATATCCAAGCGATTCTGAAATTGTTTCTCGTGACATGTTGTACTTTATGTTAGTGAAAGTATTGTCGATAAATTTGGTATTTATTTCTGAAAAACACTAAACTTTAGAGAAAATGTACAAAAATTAGCATTTTTATAAATTTAAACGTATCTGCTTGTAAAACAGATAGTAATATCACACAAAATAGTTACTAGTTAACATTTACCATATGTCTACTTTAGATTGGCATCATTTTTTGAACGTCCTTTTATTTTTCTAGGACGTTACAAGGCTTAGAACTTTAGCAGCAATTTCTCATATTTAAAAGAAAATTTCAAAAGGCTATTTTTTCAGGGACCAGTTCAGTTCTGAAGTGGATTTGAGGGCCTTATATAATAGAAAGTCCCCATAAATCAACCCATTTTGAAAACTGCACCCCTCAGGGTATTAGAATCAGCATTCACAAAGTGTTTTAACCCTTTAGGCGTTTCACAGGAACTAAAGCAAAGTAGGAGAAATTTACAAATTGTATTTTTTTTGCCGAAATGCATTTAGAATAAAAACATTTTTGTAACACAGAAGGTTTTACCAGAGAAATGCAACTTTAATATTTTATTGCCCAGATTCTGCAGTTTTTATAAATATCCCACATGTGGTCCTAGTGTGCTAATGGACTGAAACACAGGCCTCAGAAGCAAAGGAGCACATAGTGGATTTTGGGGCCTCCTTTTTTTTTTTTAGAATATATTTTAGGCACCATGTCTGGTTTGAAGAGGTCTTGTGGTGCCAAAACAGTGAAAACACCCCAACAGTTACCCCATTTTGAAAACTACACCTCTCAAGGAATTTATCTAGGGTTATAGTTAGCACTTTACCACAGGTTTTTCACTAAATATATTGGAATTAGTCTGTAAAAATTAAAATCTACTTTTTTTTCCTGACAAAAACATGTAAATATTAAAAATATCTAAGGAATAACGAATAAAATGTACCCCAACATTTGTAAAGCAATGTCTCCCGATTACGGCAATACCCCACATGTGGTAATAAACTGCTGATTGGCCCCACAGCAGGGCTCAGAAGGGAAGGAGCGCCATTTGGAGCACAGATTTTGCTGGAATGGTTTTCGGTGCCATGTTGCGTTTGCAACGACCAGGAGGGACCAAAACAGTGGAAACACCCCAAAAGCTACCCCATTTTGGAAACCACACCAGGAATTTATCTAGGGGTTTAGTTAGCATTTTAACCACAGGTTTTTTTGCAGAATTTAGTGAAATTAGGCCGTGAAAATGAATATCACAATTTTTTCCACTAAAATTTAGAATTTTCTAATTTTCACAAGGGATAAAAGAAGAAAAAAACAACCAATTTTCGTAAAGCAATTTCTCCCGAGTACGGAAATACCCCACGTGGTCATACGGTTTTTTTTATTATAAAGGAATTAACCCTTTCAGGACTGATCCATTTTTTGCTTTCTTATTTTCGTTTTTCACTCTCCGCCTTCGAAGAGCCATAAGTTTTTCATTTTTCCGTCAGTAGAGTGGTGTGATGGCTTATTTCTTGCGGGAGGAGTTCTATCTATTGACACCATTTAAAGTACCATAAAATGTACTGGGAAACTGAAAAAAAAAAAAAAAGATATTTGCGGGCTGAAATTGGAACAAAAATCCGATTCCATTTTTTGGGGGTTTCGTTTTTACAGCTTTCGGCAAAAACAAAAAACTTTACTTTATTCTCCGGCTCAATACAATTAAATTTTTAGTTTTCGGTTGATTGAGCGCTGGGAATCAAAAAGTTGTATTACATTTTTTTTGGAGAGCGAAGGTGACAAAAAAAAACTGCGATTTTGCCGGTTTAAATTATTTACGGTGTTCACCGTACGAGTTAAATAATGGTATATTGGTAGGTATATTGTAATAGTTCGGCCTTTTACGGACATAGCGATACTAAAGGTTTGTTTTTTAGCTTTACATTTTTTTTTTCTCACTACTAACTTTAATTCTTCTACACATTTTATTAGTCCCCTTAGGGGACTTGATCCAGCGATCATTGGATCGCTGATACAATATACTGCAAAACTAATGTATTGCAGTGTATTGTTAGGGTATGTGCACACACACTATCTACGTCCGTAATTGACGGACGTATTTCGGCCGCAAGTCCCGGACCGAACACAGTGCAAGGAGCCGGGCTCTTAGCATCATACTTATGTACGACACTAGGAGTCCCTGCCTTGCTGCAGGACAACTGTCCTATACTGAAAACATGATTACACTACGGGACAGTTGTCCTGCAGCGAGGCAGGGACTCCTAGCATCGTACATAAGTATGATGCTAGGAGCCCGGCTCCTTGCACTGTGTTCGGTCCGGGACTTGCGGCCGAAATACGTCCGTCAATTACGGACGTAATTAGTGTGTGTGCACATACCCTTATTTTTACAGGCTTCTGTAACAGCACGATTGCTGTTCCTGTCAGTTAGTCCCGGGTGTCAGCAATAATACACAGCTGACACCCGCAGCATATGGAGAGGGCTCAGCACGTGAACCGGCTCCATACAGCAACACCTGCAACTTGACGTGCAATTAAGTCAGTGCGCAAAGGGGGTTAATGCACAGTGGATGGTGCAAAGTGTTTGTATATAGGTTTCTATGTTTTGCAGCGTTTGCGCAATAAAATCACCATATTCCGAGAGCCATAACTTTTTTATTTTTTAGTTAAAAAAAAAAGCTATGTAAGGGCTTGTTTTTTTATCACTTCTTATTCTCTATTTTGGGAGGGGTGGTGACCAAAAAACAGTGATTCTTGTGTCGTTTTTTTGATTGTTTTTGGGGTGTTCATCGTGCGGGAAAAAAACAACATTACAGTTTTATAGTTGGGGTCGTTACGAACGCGGTAATACAAAACGTGTACTTTTAATGTTCATTTTTTTCCTATAATGAAAGTCTTATTATAGGAAATGTTTACATAAAAATGTTTTTAAAAAAGTGTCAAAATAAGTTATTACCTTTTTTTTTTTTTTTACTTGTCCCACTAGGGGACATTTAGACTTGCAGCTTTGATCACTGCTAGAGCACATTACACTACCTACGTAGTGTAATGTATACTGTCATTGTGACGTGACAGTCACACTGACAGGAAGCTTGCAAGGACCGGCCGGAGGCTGCTCCTCCGAGGCTTCAGTACATGGCAGCCCGGAGGCCATTGTCTGGCCTCCGATTGCCATGACAAGCATCGACAGCCCACACAATCACTTCGTGGGGGCTGTCGATGTGCGTCAAACCCCTTAAATGCGGCGATCACAAGCGGTCGCCGCATTTATGGGGTTAATTGCCAAAATCAGCGGCGATGGTCCGCTGACCGGCAAGACTGGAGTGTCAGCTGTCGGGGACAGCTGACCTCCCGGTTCCCGGACACTGTCCGTTAAGACAGTGTGCGCCGGGAACCGCTCCGCAACTGTACTTCCTGGTGTGGAAGCAAGCCCTCTCCAGGACGTACAGTTGCGGCGCAGCCCGGGAAGAGGTTTACCCCTTCCCGCAAAGGAACGGGTCTGGTACGTCAGTATTGCAATGAACTTCCCGCAATCCGACGTACCAGACCAGTCGTGAAGATGAAGCGGGCACAGGAGCTGTGTGTGCTTCATCTTCAGCGGGTGTCAGCTGTAATATACAGATGACACCCCGCTGCACCGGCGTCGATGGCAGCTGCTTCGCCGCCGTTTAACCCCTTCAATGCCGTGGTCACCGCATTTTAGTCGTTGACAGAGTGAGGGGGCTCCCTCTGTAGAAGTACCCCAAAATGGTACCTACGTTAACTACATTTCGCCACGGGAAAAAAAAAAAAAGCCCTCCCACAGCGATATCAACTAAAAAACAAAATGGCTGTCAGAATATGGCAACACTAAAACATTCTTTTTTGGGGTTTTTTTTTTTTTTTAGAAAAGAGTATTTTTATTGAGGGAAAGTAGTAAAATGTATGTACTTATCGAATGTACCCCAAAAATCGAACCAATAAAAATTACAGCTCGTTCCACAAAAAACAAGCCCTCACAGCTCAGTCAACGGAAAAATAACACGTTAGGCCTCTCAGAACGCAATTATGCAAAATTATGGTAAATGCCCAGACTAATATTTGAGCTCCAGTAGTTTTTAACTAAAAACCCCACATCATCATCATTTGCTAGACTCTACAGGTGGACCACGGAGATGCAGCGGAGATGAGGAAACTTTAGGGCCTTGTGCTGCTTATAGGGCTAGTGAAAAAAATCAAAGATTAGGCAATACTGGAGCGCAGATATTTTTTACAATACCCAAAAAACTCAGTCTGTACACAAAGGATTGGTTCAAAGCGTACCACACCAATCCATGGGATTAATTTTATTATTCATTCACCCATTACATCATCCTTTTATACCCCGATGTACTGCGCTCCAAAAGTCAAATGGTGGTCCTTCGGAGCCTGACTGAGTGCCCAAACAAGAGTGTATGACCACATATGGGGTGTTACTGTATTCTGGAGAACCCGCTTAACAATTTATGGGGTGTCTCTCCCCCCCCCAGTGGCACAAGCTGGGCACAACACATTGGTCACTGAAATAGCATATCAGTGGAAAAATGGCAATTTTCAATCTGCAACATCCACTGTGCACTAATTTCTGCAAAACACTTGTGGGGTCAAAATGCTCACAATACCTCTAGATGAATTTCTTGAGGGATGTAGTTTCCAAAATGGGGTAAGCAATGTAATGGCACCTCACCGCAATGCAACATGGTGTCAGAAAACTAATTTTGTAAAATCTCCACTCCAAAAACCAAATTGTGCTCCTTCCCTTTAGAGCCTTGCTGTGTGTGCAAATAGCAGTTTATGACTACATATGGGGTATTGCCAAACTCGGGAGAAATTGCTTTACAAATGTTGGGTGGCTTTTTCTCCTTTATGCTTTGTGAAAATTATAACAATTCAACTTTATAGTGGAAAAAAAAATCTGGATATTAATCTTTACGGCCTAATTCCATTAAATTCTGCAAAAGACCTGTGGGGTCTAAATGCTTACTATACCACTAGATAGATTCCTTATTGTGTGTAGTTTCCCAGATGGGGTCACTTTTGGGGGGCTCCTACTGTTTTGGCCCCGCAGGGGCTTATGAAAAAACATGGCACCCGAAAATGATTCCAGCTAAATTTGAGCTGCAAACAGTGCTCCTTCCCTTTTGAGGCCTGCAGTGTGTACAAACAGTAGTTTATGACCACTTATGGGGTATTGCTGTTTGGGTGCTTTTTCTCCTTTATTCCTTGTAAAAATTTTAAATGTCCACGTGTTATCATAAAAAGTGTAGCGTTTCAATTTCATAGCCTAATTCCACTAAATTCTGGGGGGTTTTCACTGATTTGGTCCTGCAGGGGCTTTGCAAATGTGACACGGCGCCATTCCAGCAAAATTTGAGCTCCAAAACCTAAATGGTGCGCATTCCCTTCTAAGCCATGCCGTGGGTTCAGAATTTATGTACTCAGAAGAGGTTGCTTTACAAATTTTGGGGTGCTCTCTCCTTTATTTATTGTGAAAATGAAAATATCTGAGCTAAAAATAAATTTTATTAGTAAAAAAAAAAAAAACTTAGATTGTCATTTTCACGGCCTAATTCCACTAAAGTCAGCAAAAAATAAAAATGCTTACTTTACCCCTCGATAAAATTTATTGAGGGGTGTAGTTTCCCAAATGGGGTCACTTTTGGGGGTTTTCCATGGTTTTGGTCCCACAGGGGCTTTGCAAATGCGACATGGCACCCGAAAACCATTGCAGCAAAATTTGAGCTCCAAAAGCCAAATGGCACTCCTTCCCTTCTGAGCTCTGCCGTGTGTCCAAACAGCAGTTTATTACCACATATGGGGCATTGCCCTAATCGGGAGAAATTGCTTTTCAAATGTTGGGGTGGTTTTTTTTTGTCCTTTATGCCTTGTAAAAATTTCTACATCTTATTGGAAAAAATTTCAATCATTCCACTAAATTCAGCAAAAAACCTGTGGGGTCAAATGCCAAATGGTGTCTTTTTGGGAGTGTTTCCATAGGTTTGGAGAGGTCTTGTGGGGCCAAAACAGGCATGCTGCCTAAAACATATTCTAATAAAAAGAAGCCCCAAAATAGTCTAGGTGCTCCTTTGCTTCTGAGGCCTGTGTTTCAGTCCATTATCACACTAGGGCCACACGTGGGATATTTCTAAAAACTTCAGAATCTGGGCAATAAATATTGAGTGATGTTTCTCTGATAAAACACTCTGTTACACGGAAAAAAAAAAGGATTAAATATGAATTTCTGCAAAAAAAGTGAAATTTGTAAATGTAAATTCAAAACAGCATTAACAAAGTTTCTTAACCCTTTAGGTGTTTCACAAGAATTAAAGCAATGTAGGGGTACCTACATTGCTTTAATTCTTGTGAAACACCTAAAGGGTTAAGAAACTTTGTTAATGCCGTTTTGAATACTTCGAGGGGTGCAGTTTTAAAAATGGGGTGATTTATGGGGATTTTCTAATATATAAGGCCCTCAAAGCCACTTTAGAACTGAACTGGTCCCTGAAAAAAACTGGTCTGCTAAAGTTCTAAGCCTTTTAACGTCCTAGAAAAAGAAAAGATTAAAAAGAAAACAAAAAACACTGCCAACGTAAAGTAGACTGATCGGATATGTGAAATAGTAAAACTACACAAAATAGTTACTATCTGTTTTACAAGCAGATACATTTAAATTAAGAAAAGCGCCAATTTTTGCAAATCTTCGCTAAATTTTGGAGTTTTTCACAAATAAATATTGAATTTATCGACCAAACTTTTTCACTAACAAAGTACAATATGTCATGAGAAAATCTCTGGAATGCTTTTACTTATTCAAGCGATTTCTAAGTTATTACCACATAATGTGTCATGTCAGATTTGGGAAAAAAATCAGCTTACTCTTCAAAGCCAAAACAGGCCGAGTCCTGAAGGGGTTAAGGGGTTAATATATAAGCCCTCCCATTGTCCTCTACAATTATATTCCCATGCTCATCTTTAAGAGGGCCAATATTAAACAGATTTTTTATTTTTGGCATGAATATATTTATACAATTTTTTGGCCTTCAATGTATTGAATGTTCTTTGTTTTTGCCTTATTATAGTCAGTAATTCCTTATTCATCCATATTGGTCTCCTTTTATTCCTAGACATTTTGTTACCAGTGGATATAAACTTACTACACGATTCATGTAATATATCTCTAAAATCTCCCCATTTAGCATCAGTATCCCTATTTACCATTACATAATCCCAGTCACCACACTCAGTCGATTGAATTTGATTTTCCTAAAATTCCAGGATTTTTTTAGCTCCCCTTCATACGGTTTTATTTGTTATAATAATAAAAAAGAAAAAAACACCATATAGTGGTCACTATTGCCCAAGTTTTCCTGAACCTCCACATCGGATATTGTGTCTGGTCTATTAGAGAAGACCATATCCAGCACGTTAGCCCCTCTGGTTGGTTTATTAACCAACTGAGTGAAATAATTTTCTTGAATGGTGTATAAAAACTTCCGACTTTTAGCACATTCAGCCGCCTCTATGTCCCAATTAATGTCAGGATAGTTAAAATGCCCCATTAATAAAGGACCCATTATTTGCTGCCTTTTGTATTTGTTGCAGCATTTCATCCTCAGCCTGTTCCGCTATGTTCAGTGGCTTATAACAAACTCCAATTAGTAATTTACCGTAATTAAACGTTCTATTAATATTTACCCATAAAGACTCCACACTGTCACAGTCTCCCACAAGGTCTTTATTCAGAACTGGTCTCAGGCTGGATTTTACAGACAAACCCCTCCACCTTTTTTATCTTTTCTATTTCCCTTCAAAATACGGTGTAGCCCTCCACATTACCCAGTTATGACTTTCATCCAGCCAGGTTTCTGTTATGGCCACTACATTATAAGCCATCTCGGTCATTAGAACCTCCAACTTGACAATTTTATTTGCAAGACATTCGCCAGCATACATTTCATCTTACCGACACCTTTATTACTCTTAGGCTGGGTTCACACGAGCACATTAACGTCCGTAATGGACGGACGTATTTCGGCCGGAAGTCCCGGACCGAACTCCGTGCAGGGAGCCGGGCTCCTAGCGTCAGTTATGTACGACGCTAGGAGTCCCTGCCTCTCCGTGGAACTACTGTCCCGTACTGAAAACATGATTACAGTACGGGACAGTTGTCCTGCAGAGAGGCAGGGACTCCTAGTGTCGTACATAACTATGATGCTAGGAGCCAGGCTCCCTGCACTGAGTTCGGTCCGGGGCTTCCGGCCGAAATACGTCCGTCCATTACGGACGTTAATGTGCTCGTGTGAACCCAGCCTTAGGTTCATATTTATTATAGATCACCTCCTTACTCGGCTTGCTATCCCCCAGCCCCCATTAAACCCTTCTCCCTATGTACTCTAACCCCCTTGTGTATCCCCCCTCCCCAAGATCCTAGTTTAAAAGCTCCTCCAGCTGTCTAAACATTCTTTCCCCAAGCACAGCAGCACCCTCACAATTTAGATGCAGCCCGTTCCTACCATAGAGACCGTAGCTGACAGAGAAGTCCGCCCAGTTGTCCAGGAACCCAAACCCCTCCTTCCTGCAACAAATTTCGAAGCCACTTATTTAACACACTAATCTCCCGCTCTTTTTCTAGTGACGCTCGTGGCACTGGTAGCATTTCTGAAAACACAATCTTGGAGGTCCTGTACTTTAGCTTCTCTCCTAGTTCCCTAAAACAATTTTAACCCCTTGACGCACCATAACGTGCCGGTTAGTCATGGTGCAGTGGGAGAAGTACAGAGGGAGCTCACGCACTGGTTACAGCGGACACCCTGCAATAATAGACGGGAACAGTGATTGCGTTTTTTCTGGCCGTTTAACCACTTAAATGCCATGGTCAATAGTGACTGCTGCATTTAAGCCGTGAGAAAGAGGGGTCGGCCGCCTCCGACAGCTCATTGCCCCCTCCGCAACCGCACTGTGCTGAATGGTTAACCCCTTAACGCATTATCACATCTGTACGTGAAAAGAGTTAAGGGGAAGTATGGAGCAAGCATATATATATATATATATATATATATATATATATATATATATATATTAGAAAAATAAAAAATATAGCTTTTTGGAAGGTGGGGAGGAAAATAAAAAAATAAGTGAAAATCTGAAAAGTGGCTGAGAATGGAAGGGGTTAAGGCTGCCCGGGCACCTAATAAAGGCCCCCAGGTCTGTTTACTCTCTGCCTCTGGCAGGGCTTAACAGAAGCCTGTAAAAATGACAACATACTGCAATACATCAGTATATGGATTGCTGGTTCAAGTCCCCTAGGGGGTGGTGACTAAAAAAATTAAAAAACAAAAACAAAAAGTTAAATAAAAGTTTAGTGGTGAAAAAAAAAAAAGTTTTTAAAAAAGAAAAAAAAACAAAAAACCTTTTCCCATTTGTCTAAAGTAACGTAAAAGAAAAAAAAAAGAAAAATGCTGTCGCTGCGTCCGTGCGTATTTAATTTAATGGTGAACGTCGTAAAAAATAAAACAAAAATGATATAGCGTCAGAATCGCTGTTTTTTGGTCAACATAGCGGCACAAAAAAAATTTAATAAAGTCGTACGTACCAAAAAATGATACCAAATAAAAACCACTGCACGTGCCGCAAAAACTAAGCCCTCACACCACTCAAGCAACGAAAAAAATGGAAAAAAAAAGTTATAGCTTTCAGAATATCAGACTATTTTTTTTAAACAAAGTATTTTTTCTTTATAAATGGAGTAAAACATCAAAACTATAAATTTGGCATCGCCATAATTGTATTTATCAGCATAATAAAGTTAATTTGTAGTTTTTACCGCACGGTAGAAGACGTAAATAGTAAAACCCAAAAGAAAATGGAGGAATCACAGTTTTTTCCAATTCCACCCCACACTGAATTTTTTTTTCAGTTTCCTAGTACATTATATGGTACTTTAAATAGTGCCAATAGAAACTACAACTCCTCCTGCAAAAAAAAAGCCTTCACACTATTCCATGGATGGAAAAATAAAAAAAAAGTTATGGCTCATGGAAGGTGGGTAAAAATGAAAAAACAAAAAACTGCTTGGACTTCAAGGGGTTAAAGGACCTTCCCCAGCCCCAACCAGCAAGCGGTCTATTCGATCCGCAATATGCCGAACCCGAGCAATCGGCAGACAACACACTGTTCAGCATCTCGGCGACAGATGATATTTGCATAGTTCCATAACAGAATTAGCGCAAACGTCATATAAACGCTATATCTAGCGATCTAATTTACACACATTCTATCACATGACTGGATACAACCAATCCTGGTGTGTTAAAGCTTTCAATTGCTTAAAATCATATACAAAAAAAAAATGCATAAAAAAAAGAAGGATATAGGTGACCGATATCTGTACAGCGATCAACTCCCAAATATGCAAAGAATCAGGGAGATGGATTGCCAGGTTTAGGTTTTCCTCTGTCATCTATCATGGGAGGAGTATTCATGGTTGCACCAGATCCTCATAACCACCCCCCCTTTTCACATGGTGAGCCGGTCCCCTTAATGACAATAAACGTTTTGACAAATAAATAACATCAGAATTATACCAGATGCGTGCAGTTGTACATGAGATTTTATGGTTTGGATAGGCTGGAGAGGGGTTTGTTTGGCATCTGATGGCAATTAACTAGTTTGAGTCCAGGAAATTTGCTCTGCTCCATCTCTCTTTCTTTACATGGATGCCAAACAGTGGCGTCCGTCACCCATAGACTATTATGGAATACATTAAATGGATAAGTCATGAACTCTAATGACACTTTTCAGGACACCACCACAAAACAAATTCCATTATAGCGTGGGTAATGGACGCAGGGCCGGCGTCAGTACCCAGCGAATCCGGGCAAGTGCCGAGGCCCACTATCCTTCGGGGGGCTCACTCGGCTGCCGGGAGCTCCCTACTCTGTTATTTACTAGGCTACAGACTCCCAGGCAGAGTGATAGCGGCTCTGCTCCGGAACTCTGCCTATGGCAAGCCCCTGACATCACTGTCCATATATGGACAGTGATGTCAGGGGCTTCCCCAGAGTTCCGGAGCAGAGCCTATACTAAAGCTCTGCTCTGGGGTAGCCCCTGACATCCCTGTCCATATATGAACAGTGACGTCAGGAGAGGAGCTGGTGTCCCAGGCAGAACGCTGCTACAGCTCTGGCGTTGCCCTCACATCACTGTCCATATATTTCTTTTTACAAATTCTGGAATGAAGAAGTAGATTACATTATTCTTTACAACAGTAGCCCATAAAAAAAAAAGAAAAAAAAACCTATACCGCCCGGTATATGCTTTTTTTTTTTTTTTAACATAGAAAAAAAAATATGGATTACATATGCCGCTGTATAGCATACATCGCAGGCATCAGTTTAACGTACGCAGCATGGACTTCAATAGCTTTTCATGTCGTATATGTTAAACAGATACCAGAACTGTCTACGAATGACGGATGCCTGATGCAAAACAGTGGCATCCGTTCAGGGCCGGCTCCAGGTTTATGTGGGCCCTTGGGTATCTGGCTAATTGACCCCTACGGACACGTTTCGCATATAAGTTCAGAACTTTCCCAATGTACACACAAAACCTAGGACAAAAAGCGGATGACAATAGGGCCTGACCAGTCTATGTTTAATGCAAAATCAGTTCGATAACAGAAAGGACGTCGCTGCCTAACTGCAAAGTTCACCCTACCCCACCTTCAGTTTTAATTTAGTTTCAAAGGTCGCATAAGGCCATAGAATAAAAGCTTCTTACAATTTGTCTGTTCTTGCTGATGCCACTACTGAACGTGGTAGTGAGTGTTGATGCACAAGCCTCACTATACCATGGGACGTCTCCATTCTCTGTTGTGCTGCCAACCGATAAGGTGAAAATACTGTTGGTGTAACCATCACAGTTACAGTTATCATTATGCAGGCCACCATTTCCCGATGCCCAAACAAAAATTGAGCCAAGGCCACCACGTCCCTAAAGCAAAAGAAAGCACAGGCAAAGGCTGAAAGAAGACACACATTTTTTCAAAATAAAAGGCAAGGTATTACTGCATTTTTACTAGTGACAAATACTGCAAAAGTGTTCTGAAGGTGTTGCATATACCGCTAGCAGCTGGTGCGTGGAATGTCTCGTCTTTCCACAAGGGTTCTAAAAAGGCATCAAGCAAAAAACGCCTGCGCCATTGTGTAGTATGCGAAGTAGTCACAATTTATTCTAAATAAGTTGCACTTACATCAAGATATAAGAATGGTCACATAGGCACCAACGGCTGAAGTTTGGATCTCCTCGTCGTTCGATGCACCAAGAAGCTCACTCGATATCCTCGATTCTAGTGGTTCCAGATTATGGTATTCCATTTGTTGTGTTTTGGACAAGAAAAAAAATTTGTTTGTTGGGCTGCAAACAACCTGTAGGTGTTGAAGAACTCAACCACACTTTGTAATAAACATTACTGTTCATAATTAAATTGATTAAAACATAACCTTTAAGAGCTCAAAGTTCGACGGGATATACCCACTTGCCAGGAACGATGCGTGGTTAAAAAATGGCATCTTATTTATATTGGCAGCGGGACATGACGTGACTGACGTCATAGTAGGTTATGGGTCATACTATCAATTTGATCATTAGACTACCACTGCATCCTTTCAGACGCTGATTGAACCGAAAAAAAATCATAACACAATTAAAATTTGCATAATAAAAGGAGGACGTCCCGAAACGCAGATCAATGACATGCAATTTACCTCCAGATCTAAAAATAAAAAAAAATTAAAAAATAAAAGGAGAGGGTGATTGTTCCCTGGGTATAGATGGAACTGTGATGTTAGGAACTTATGGATTAGAGCCGCTTCCAACTATTTAAATAACGACCAATGTCTTGCACACAAACACTTCATGCTTGACAGTATAGAATTCAAAATTATTTGGTCTACGAGGACACCTTTACAAAGATGTGGGACTGCGCTGGGCACAATATTCACAGCCAGCTTGGTAAACCTCTGTATGGGATAGTGGGAGTACAGAGATAGATATATATATATACACACACACACACACACACACACACACACACACACACACACACTACCGTTCAAAAGTTTAGGGTCACTTAGAAATTTCCTTATTTTTGAAAGAAAAGCACAGTTTTTTTCAATGAAGATAACATTAAATTAATCAGAAATACACTCTATACATTGTTAATGTGCTAAATGACTATTCTAGCTGCAAACGTCTGGTTTTTAATGCAATATCTACATAGGTGTATAGAGGCCCATTTCCAGCAACCATCACTCCAGTGTTCTAATGGTACATTGTGTTTGCTAACTGTGTTAGAAGGCTAATGGATGATTAGAAAACACTTGAAAACCCTTGTGCAATTATGTTAGCACCGCTGTAAACAGTTTTGCGGTTTAGAGGAGCTATAAAACTGACCTTCCTTTGAGCTAGTTGAGAATCTGGAGCATTACATTTGTGGGTTCGATTAAACTCTCAAAATGGCTAGAAAAAGAGAGTTTTCATGTGAAACTCGACAGTCTATTCTTGTTCTTAGAAATGAAGGCTATTCCATGCGAGAAATTGCCAAGAAACTGAAGATTTCCTACAACGGTGTGTACTACTCCCTTCAGAGGACAGCACACACAGGCTCTAACCAGAGTAGAAAGAGAAGTGGGAGGCCCCGCTGCACAACTGAGCAACAAGACAAGTACATTAGAGACTCTAGTTTGAGAAATAGACGCCTCACAGGTCCTCAACTGGCAGCTTTATTAAATAGTACCCGCAAAACGTCAGTGTCAACATCTACAGTGAAGAGGCACTTCAGGGCAGAGTGGCAAAGAAAAAGCCATATCTGAGACTGGCTAATAAAAGGAAAAGATTAATATGGGCAAAAGCACACAGACATTGGACAGAGGAAGATTGGAAAAAAAGTGTTATGGACAGACGAATCGAAGTTTGAGGTGTTTGGATCACACAGAAGAACATTTGTGAGACGCAGAACAACTGAAAAGATGCTGGAAGAGTGCCTGACGCCATCTGTCAAGCATGGTGGAGGTAATGTGATGGTCTGGGGTTGCTTTGGTGCTGGTAAAGTGGGAGATTTGTACAAGGTAAAAGGGATTTGGAATAAGGAAGGCTATCACTCCATTTTGCAACGCCATGCCATACCCTGTGGACAGCGCTTGATTGGAGCCAATTTCATCCTACAACAGGACAATGACCCAAAGCACTCCTCCAAATTATGCAAGAACTATTTAGGGAAGAAGCAGGCAGCTGGTATTCTATCTGTAATGGAGTGGCCAGCGCAGTCACCAGATCTCAACCCCATAGAGCTGTTGTGGGAGCAGCTTGACCGTATGGTACGCAAGAAGTGCCCATCAAGCCAATCCAACTTGTGGGAGGGCCTTCTGGAAGCATGGGGTGAAATTTCTCCAGATTACCTTAGAAAATCAACAGCTAGAATGCCAAAGGTCTGCAATGCTGTAATTGCTGCAAATGGAGCATTCTTTGACGAAAGCAAAGTTTGAAGGAGAAAATTATTATTTCAAATAAAAATCATTATTTCTAACCTTGTCAACGTCTTGACTATATTTTCTAGTCATTTTGCAACTCATTTGATAAATACAAGTGTGAGTTTTCATGGAAAAGACAAAAAATTGTCTGGGTGACCCCAAACGTTTGAACGGTAGTGTATATATATATATATATATATATATATATATATATATATATATATATATATATATATATATATCCCAAGAAAAATAGAACGAAGCAGCACTCAAAAAAAAACTTGGGTTTATTCAACTAACATCCACTACAACGTTTCACTCTCTCTATGAAGGCTTTTTCAAGTCAAATGTGTTACAGCATACACGTGTGTATATATAAGGGGCAATCAATCAGTGTTAAAAAATTCACATATAGTTCAGAAAAAAAGTGTAATACACATATAATAAATATACAGTGACCAGTGAATCCAATCTCAAATTACACACAGTAGTCATACAATACAAAAAAGTACAAAATCGATGTTTTATAAATAGTATATAAAAAACAGTGCTTCATCCTAAAGTGCATAAACAAGGTGCAGTTAATTTAACCCTTTCACGACCAAGGACGAAAATGCACGTCCTTGTCGGCTGCTAGTTCCCGCACCAGGACCATTTTCGTCCGCATTTCAAACTGTCACTCTGTGTAAACACAGAGTGACAGACGCGCGCTGACAGCTGTCCTAGACAGCTGAGACATCAGTCTCGCCGGACAGCGGACCATCGCCGCTGCTTTCGGCAGCTAACCCCTTAAGTGCTGCGACGGATTGCCGTCGCCGCATTTAAGTGGTTTGAAGCACATCGGCAGCCCCCACGGCAATCGGAGGTCAGATAATGACCTCCGGGTTGCCATGTACGGAAGCCTCGGAGGAACAGCCCCCGGCCGTTCCTCCTCTGCTTCCTGTCAGTGTGACAGTTACGTCACAATGACAGTTAGAGTACATTACACTACGTGTGTAGTGTAATGTACTCTAGCAGCGATTAAAGCTGCAAGTCTAAATGTCCCCTAGTGGGACAAGTGAAAAAGTAAAAAAAAGTAATAAAAATGTTTTAAAAAAAGTGTAAAAATAAAAGTTATAAGTTATATAAACACAAAATGCTTTTTTTCCTATAATAAAACTTTTATTATAGAAAAAAATGAACACGTTAAAAAAGTACACATATTTTGTATCACTGCATTCGTAACGCCCCAACTATAAAACTGTAATGTTATTTTTCCCGCACGATGAACACCCCAAAAAAAAATCAATAAAAAACTACGACAGAATCACAATTTTTTTGGTCACCACCGCTCCCTAAATAAAGAATAAAAAGTGATCAAAAAGTCGCATGTTCCCAAAAATAGTACCAATAAAAACTTCTATCCATCCCGCAAAAAACAAGCCCTTACACAGCTTTTTTGACTAAAAAATAAAAAAATTATGGCTCTCTGAATATGGTGACACAGAAAATTTTTTGTTTATAAATAAGTCATTTTATTGTGCAAACGCTAAAAAAAAAGGACCAAACCTATATACATATGGTATCGCCGTAATCATACCAACCCGCAGAATAAAGTAAAAAATGTCACCTATAGCGTACGGTGAGCGCCGCAAAAAGAAAACCTAAAAAACGGTGTCAGAATTCCTGTTTTTTGTTCAGGATTGCAAAAAAATTGAACAAAAAGTGATAAAAAAAAAAAAACGCACGTACCCCAAAATGGTACCAATGAAAACTACAGATTGTCCCGCAACAAATAAGCCCTCACAGGGCTCCGGTGGTGAAAAAATAAAAAAGTTCTGGCTTTCAGAATATGGCGATGCAAAATGTGCAGAGTGTCCAAAAGCGGATAAGATCGGGCGACATTTATCAGTGCGACACCAGTCACAAATCTATGAATTATTATTTATTTACCCCATTATTATACTCTTATTATACCCCGATGTACCCCGCACAGCTTACATATACCCTGATGTACTCCGCACAGTTTACATATACCCTGATGTACTCCGCACAGATTACATATACCCTGATGTACTCCGCACAGATTACATATACCCTGATGTACTCCGCACAGATTACATATACCCTGATGTACTCCGCACAGATTACATATACCCTGATGTACTCCGCACAGCTTACATATACCCTGATGTACTCCGCACAGCTTACATATACCCTGATGTACTCCGCACAGCTTACATATACCCTGATGTACTCCGCACAGCTTACATATACCCTGATGTACTCCGCACAGCTTACATATACCCTGATGTACTCCGCACAGCTTACATATACCCTGATGTACTCCGCACAGCTCACATATACCCTGATGTACTCCGCACAGCTCACATATACCCTGATGTACTCCGCACAGCTTACATATACCCTGATGTACTCCTCACATATTACATATACCCTGATGTACTCCGCACAGCTTACATATACCCTGATGTACTCCTCACAGCTTACATATACCCTGATGTACTCCTCACAGCTTACATATACCCTGATGTACTCTGCACAGCTTACATATACCCTGATGTACTCCTCACAGCTTACATATACCTTGATGTACTCCGCACAGCTTACATATACCCTGATGTACCCGCGCATATTACATATACCCTGATGTACCCGCACAGATTACATATACCCTGATGTACTCCGCACAGCTTACATATACCCCGATGTACCCCTCACAGCTTACATATACCCTGATGTACTCCGCCCAGCTTACATATATCCTGATGTACTGCTCACAGCTTACATATACCCTGATGTACTCCGCACAGATTACATATGCCCCCCACATTATAAACTGAAATACCAGCGAAACCCAAAACAGAAAAACTACCCAGCAAAATCTGCGCTCCAAAAGCAAAATGGCGTCCCTCTCTTCTGAGCCCTGCAGCGTGCCAAAGCAGCAGTTTGCGCCCACACATACGGCGTCGCCATACCCGAGAGAACCCGCTTAACGTTTTATGAGGTATTTGTCTTCTGTGGCACAAACTGGGCACAACATATTATGCACTAAAATGGCATATCAGTGGAAAATTGCAATTTTCACTTTGAACCATCCGCTGCGCATTAACCCCTTTGCGCACTATGACTTAATTGCCTGTCATGGTGCGGCGGTTGATGTATGGAGCCGGCTCACGTGCTGAGCCCACTCCATAAGCTGCGGGTGTCGGCTGTGTATTACAGCAGGCCCCCTCGGTACTAACGGACAGGAACAGCGATCGCTCTGTTACAGAAGCCTGTAAGAATAACAATATACTGCAATACATTAGTATTGCAGTGTATAGTACCAGCGATCCAATGATCGCTGGATCAAGTCCCCTAAGGGGATTGATTAATAAAATGTGTAGAAGAATTATAGTTATTAGTAGTGAGAATTTTTTTTTTTAAAGTTAAAAATACAAAACACCTTTTCGCATTTTTCTTCTAAAGTAATGTAAAAAAAATGAACAAAATTGGTATCGCTACGTCCGTAAAAATCTGAACTATTACAATATACCATTATTTAATTTGCACAGTGCACACCTTAAAAAAATGTAATAATTGAAACCGCCAAAATTGCAGTTTTTTGTTTTTTTTACCTTCGCTCTAAAAAAAAAAATGTAATACAACTTTTGAATCACTTTTTATGTACCAAAAAATGGTACCAATAAGAACTACAGCTCCTCCCGCAAGAAATAAGCCCTCACACCGCTTTATTGATAGAAAAATAAAAAAAAGTTATGGCTCTTGGAAAGCGGGGAGGGAAAATCTAAAATAAGAAAGCAAAAACTGGATCAGTCCTGAAAGGGTTAATTCATTTCTAATGCAAAAACGTATGACCCCATGTGGGGTATTTCCGTACTCGGGAGAAATTGCTTTATAAAAAATGGTTGTTTTTTTCCTCCTTTATCCCTTGTGAAAATGAGAAAATGCAACATTTTAGTGGAAAAAATTTTGATATTAATTTTCGCGCCCTAATTCTAATAAACTCTGCAAAAGACCCGTGGGGTGTAAATGCTCACTATACCCCTAGAAAAATTCCTTGAAGGTTTTTCCAAAATAGGGTCACTTTTGGGGGTGTTTCCACTGTTTTGGTCCCTCCGGTGCATTGCAAATGCGACATGGCACCAAAAACCATTCCAGCAAAATCATAAATCCAAATGGCGCTCCTTCCCTTCTCAGCCCTGCTGTGGGTCCAAACAGCAGTTTATTACCACATATGGGGTATTGTCGTAATCGGGAGACATTGCTTTACAAATGTTGGGGGGCATTTTCTACGTTATTCCTTGTAAATAATAAAAATTTCTATGTTGTTTCAGAAAAAAAGTACATTTTAATTTTTACACACTAATTCCAATATATTTAGCGAAAAACCTGTGTGGTCAAAATGCTAACTATACCCCTAGATAAATACCTTAAGGGGTCTAGTTTTAGAAATGGGGTCGTTTATGGGCAGTTTCTATCGTTCTGGCAGCTCAAAGCTTCTCCAAATGTACAGTGGGGCCTAAAACATTTTCAAGCAAAATATGAGTCCTGAAAGCCTCCGTGTGCTCCCTTCCTTTGGGGCCCTGCCGTGTGTCCAAACAACGCATTAGGGCCACAATGTGGGTATTTTTGAAAACAGGAGAAAGAGGGTGATAGATTTTGGGGTGTGTTTCTTCATTTTCATGTTCGCTTTACGCAGAAATCGGTCTTCAAAGTGATACTTTTATGAAAAAAGTGAAATGATATTTTTTTACGCCTGCTTTGCATGAATTCTTACAAAAAAACTGTAAGGGGTGTAGTTTTCAAAATGGGGTCACTTGTGGGGGGTTTACACCATTCTGACACCTATGAGCCTCTGAAAACCTGGCTTGGTGCAGGAAAACAAAATGTACTTCAAAATGTATAAAATGATTACTAAATTTGTAAGTCTCCCAAATTGCTCAAAAAAAATAATTTTTTTTCAAAAGTGCTGCCAAAATAGGAGTAAAGAGATGGAAATATATATTTAATTAAAAAAATTGAGCAGTATGTATGTACATATGACATATTGCAGTTAAAAATAGGGAAAAATTATCATTTTTACAAAATTTCTTCAATTTCTCTATTTTTTAATTAATTTCCGCAAATCGTATCAGTCTACTTTTACTACTAAAATAAAGTACAACATGTGACGAAAAAACAATGTCAGAATTACTTGGATATTCAAAACTTTCACAGAGTTATTCTCTGATAAAGTCAGACATACCAGATTTGACAAATCTGGCTTGGTCATTAAGGTACAAACATGCCCGGTCATTAAGGAGTTAAAAACAAAATCAGCTGCCACTCACCGATCTACAGAGAAAAAAACAATCATTGGACTCATATGTAACACATGTGAGTTCTCAGTGTTCCACAGATCAAACTGCGCATGCTCATAAGCAATGTTTCCACTGGATCAAAGTAGACATCTGACTTAGTCGTCATCACCACGGCAACATGGAACAGCAAGGTCCAGCAAACTCTCGCGAGAGTCATCAGGCAACACACGAGCATCATCCCCTCTCCAGTACTAGATCGCCATCTTGGAAAAGGGGAAGTGCCAGTACACTAATATCGTTATACGTGAAAACTTGCAGTATTCAATCAAGCGGGAGAAAATTATCCATATCGAGTAAATATGCATACATATACAGGAAAGCAGGCGTTCGCTTTAAAGGATTCAAAAAAATACATGTGTCCACACAAGGGAGAAAACAGTCCGTCCACACTGTGTGTGAACAACGTCATAAGGCTAATTCCTCCTGGGTACGGAATAAATAGTAATCGATATCCCCGCACGAGATACATCTCCCATTTACCATAAGCGAGTAACTAGTGTCAACCAACCACATTGAGAACCAGAGGATATATCATCCTCCAGAATATCTATAGAGGGTACTATTCCAGGTCACGATTATTTCTTAAAGACACCAGTGTCATATATATCGATAAGGAATTCTTTATATTTTACATATTTAGGTCATGATTTTATTTTAAAGGAATAAAGAATCCGTATCCCATCTTTAGCCAACCCAGACGCCACCGACCTTAATATGGATATATGTTTAAGATACTTATTAAATTATGGAAATCTTCCCCCCGGTAGATGAAACCAAATGAATCCACATAGAAATAGTATCAAACCTGTTATGACATTGCTGTACCACATGTCAGAATATAATCAATGGATTATTATTTGAAGATAATTAGGTGTTTCGCTTAATTCACTTAATATGAATAATAACATCCACATATATATAGAACCAACAATCACATGAGTCCAAAAACACTTCCCTAAGATTGTGAGATTCTAGTCACATCAATGTATTAGATATCTAAAAAAAAAAAAGAAGGATACACGAAATTTATCTTTTCGGATACGAATTTAACTTTTTTGTACACTATGGGGTCTATACATTAAGGCAGACTTAAAGAGGCTCTGTCACCAGATTTTGCAACCCCTATCTGCTATTGCAGCAGATAGGCGCTGCAATGTAGATAAGAGTAACGTTTTTATTTTTAAAAAAACGAGCATTTTTGGCCAAGTTATGACCATTTTTGTAGTTATGCAAATGAGGCTTGCAAAAGTCCAAGTGGGTGTGTTTAAAAGTAAAAGTCCAAGTGGGCGTGTATTATGTGCGTACATCGGGGCGTTTTTACTACTTTTACTAGCTGGGCGTTCTGATGAGAAGTATCATCCACTTCTCTTCAGAACGCCCAGCTTCTGGCAGTGCAGATCTGTGACGTCACTCACAGGTCCTGCATCGTGTCGGACACATCGGCACCAGAGGCTTCAGTTGATTCTGCAGCAGCCTCGGCGTTAGCAGGTAAGTCAATGTAGCTACTTACCTGCAAACGCCGATGCTGCTGCAGAATCAACTGTAGCCTCAGGTGCCGATGTGTCCTCGCTCGTCTGACACGATGCAGGACCTGTGAGTGACGTCACAGCAGTGATCAGGCAGAAGCTGGGCGTTCTGAAGAGAAGTGGATGATACTTCTCTTCAGAGCACCCAGCTAGTAAAAGTATTAAAAACGCCCCGATGTACGCACATAATACACGCCCACTTGGACTTTTACTTTTAAACACACCCACTTGGACTATTGCTAGCCTCATTTACATAACTACAAAAATGGTCATAACTTGGCCAAAAATGCTCGTTTTTTAAAAATAAAAACGTTACTGTAATCTACATTGCAGCGCCTATCTGCTGCAATAGGAGATAGGGGTTGCAAAATCTGGTGATAGAGCCTCTTTAAGACTGATCTATTTGTAAAATCGACTGACTAATACTTTACTTCGTTTTGACAGTCATCATCCATGGGGGATGATTAGATCTCTACCCTTTAGCCAATTGCTGAGGGTGAAGAGGATAGTGGACAACCCTAATGATCTAGACATTAGACTGAATGAAATGACTAGTAAATTTTTGAAAAAGGGTTACCCTAAGAGGATTGTTAAGGTACATTTGGATAGAGTACAACAATTGAGAAGGGAAGATTTGAGTGAGAGCAGAAGTAGAATGACAAAAGACAAGAGACTTCCGATGGTGTCCACTTTCAATAGAGGAAGTTCAGCAGTGGTAGGAATTATCCATAAACACTGGCATGTTTTGGGGAATTATTACGACAAGATTACAGAGTTTTATTCTCCTCCCTTATTCTCCCATAGGCGATGTCGTAATTTGAAAGATGAACTAGTGAAAACAGATGTTCGTAATGCACAACGTGGACAGTCTTGCAGGACACGCAAGGGATGTTTTCCTTGCCTCTCCTGCGACAACTGTCCTCTTATGGTTAAGGGTGAGGTCTTTATACACCCAAAAACACGTAAACCCTTTAATATTAATTCCTTCTACACATGCAAGAGTGATCATGTGATATATATACTACAATGTCCGTGTAATTTGATCTATGTGTGGAGACAATGACAGAGTGTTGCTTACGACTAAACAACCACAAGTCCAGTATACGGACTAAGAAAGTAGAATTACCTGTAGCACGACATTTTGTTGAGGCTGGACATCAAATCCATCAGCTCAGATTTACCATCATTGATGGGGGAACGTGTAGGTAATAGGGAATGGTCCTTAAAATGATGTGAGTTACAGTGGATCACGAAACTTAATTCCCTCTATCCATATGGTCTAAATCAGGGGTCTCAAACTCGGCCGGGTAAGTGGGCCGCATATAGAAAAAATGGGAAGTTGACGGGCCGCATTACTTTCAAATTTGATACAATACAAAATTATTGTTAATCAATTAGTTATTTGAACTACTATAACACTATATTACTATAATAATAATACTACATTACTATAATAATAGCGCTAGGTTTAAAATTTGAGATTTCTCCACGTGCTTATTTCAACAATCCAGCTTTCCAGTTTAAGTGTCGCTAAATGCAGTCCGGCGGCTCATGTCAAGATTGGGCAGCAACTTTTTAGATGGTGCCGCAGTGCCCTCGGTAGAGGCTGCCCCAGTGCCCTCGGTGGAGGCTGCCCCAGTGCCCTCGGTGGAGGCTGCCCCAGTGCCCTCGGTGGAGGCTGCCCCAGTGCCCTCGGTAGAGGCTGCCCCAGTGCCCTCGGTAGAGGCTGCCCCAGTGCCCTCGGTAGAGGCTGCCCCAGTGCCCTCGGTAGAGGGTGCCCCAGTGCCCTCGGTAGAGGCTGCCCAAGTGATGTCAGGGGCTTGCCCAGAGCTTGAGTCCCAGGCAGAGCGCTAGTAGGCTCTTCCTGGGACTCCAGCTGTGCTCCTGACATCACTGGGACTCCTGCTCTGGGGAAGCCCCTGACATCATTGTCGATGTATGGACAGCAATGTCAGAGGCTTCCACAGAGTCCCGGAGCAGAGCTGATAATAGCGCTCTGCCCGGGACTCCGCTCTGGGGAAGACCCTGACACACTGTCCATATATGGGCAGCGATGTCAGGGAATTCCACAGAGTCCCGGAGCAGAGCCGACACCAGCGCTCTGCTCGGGACTCCGGCTCTGGGGAAGCCCCAGACATCGCTGTTCATATGTGGACAGCGATGTCAGGGAATTCCAGAGTCTCGGAGCAGAGCCGATACTAGCGGCTCTGTGTCCCGCGGGCCGCAGATGACAGCCCCAGGGCCGCGTGTTTGAGATCCCTGGTCTAAATATAGATTATCCACTTAATGTCTTTAGATCGAACTAATGAGACTAAACTCACTCTTTTTGCCCTTTGCATGATATCTTTGGATCCCCTATATATGATGAATGTATCCTGATCTGTTCCCTTCTTTTGGGCCCTCCTTTTAAATCCTGTTGATATCATATACAAGTGGATATTGGACCATTTAATGTGTTGATTTTGATCATATTTCTAGGTGATTGTAAAGTGACAGTCTCCTTTTAGATATCTACTACACTGAGGTGACTGGAATCTCACGATCTGAGGGAAGTGTTTTTGGACTCATGTGATTGTTGGTTATATATATGTGGATGTTATTATTCATTTGAAGTGAATTAAGCGAAACACATAGATAATTATCTTCAAATAATGATCCATTGGTTATATTCTGACATGTGGTACAGCAATGTCATAACAGGTTTTATACTATTTCTATGTGGATTCATTTACCAGGGGGAAGATTTCCATAATTTAATAAGTATCTTAAACATACAGTGAAGGAAATAAGTATTTGATCCCTTGCTGATTTTGTAAGTTTGCCCACTGTCAAAGACATGAACAGCCTAGAATTTTTAGGCTAGGTTAATTTTACCAGTGAGAGATAGATTATATAAAAAAAACAAAACAGAAAATCAGTCAAAATTATATATATTTATTTGCATTGTGCACAGAGAAATAAGTATTAGATCCCTTTGGCAAACAAGACTTAATACTTGGTGGCAAAACCCTTGTTGGCGAGCACAGCAGTCAGACGTTATTTGTAGTTGATGAGGTTTGCACACATGTTAGATGGAATTTTGGCCCACTCCTCTTTGCAGATCATCTGTAAATCATTAAGATTGAGGCTGTCGCTTGGCAACTCGGATCTTCAGCTCCCTCCATAAGTTTTCGATGGGATTAAGGTATGGAGACTGGCTAGGCCACTCCATGACCTTAATGTGCTTCTTTTTGAGCCACTCCTTTGTTGCCTTGGCTGTATGTTTCGGGTCATTGTCGTGCTGGAAGACCCAGCCACGAGCCATTTTTAATGTCCTGGTGGAGGGAAGGAGGTGGTCACTCAGGATTTGACGGTACATGGCTCCATCCATTCTCCCATTGATGCGGTGAAGTAGTCCTGTGCCCTTAGCAGAAAAACACCCCCAAAACATGTTTCCACCTCCATGCTTGACAGTGGGGACGGTGTTCTTTGGCTCATAGGCAGCATTTCTCTTCCACCAAACACGGCGAGTTGAGACTAAAATTGAGCTCTTTGGCATTAACTCAACTGACCACAGCACCTTCTCCCAATCACTCTCAGAATCATCCAGATGTTCATTTGCAAACTTCAGACGGGCCTGTACATGTGCCTTCTTGAGCAGGGGGACCTTGCGAGCACTGCAGGATTTTAATCCATTACGGCGTAATGTGTTACCAATGGTTTTCTTGGTGACTGTGGTCCCAGCTGCCTTGAGATCATTAACAAGTTCCCCCCGTGTAATTTTCGGCTGAGCTCTCACCTTCCTCAGGATCAAGGATAGCCCACGAGGTGAGATTTTGCATGGAGCCCCAGATCAATGTCGATTGACAGACATTTTGTATGTCTTCCATTTTCTTACTATTGCACCAACAGTTGTCTCCTTCTCACCCAGCGTCTTACTTATGGTTTTGTAGCCCATTCCAGCCTTGTGCAGGTCTATGATCTTGTCCCCGACATCCTTAGAAAGCTCTTTGGTCTTGCCCATGTTGTAGAGGTTAGAGTCAGACTGATTAATTGAGTCTGTGGACAGGAGTCTTTTATACAGGTGACCATTTAAGCCAGCTGTCTTTAATGCAGGCACCAAGTTGATTTGGAGCGTGTAACTGGTCTGGACGAGACTGAACTCTTAATGGTTGGCAGGGGATCAAATACTTATTTCTCTGTGCACAAAGCAAATAAATATATATAATTTTGACTGATTGTTTTTTTTAATATAATCTATCTCTCACTGGTAAAATTAACCTAGCCTAAAAATTCTAGACTGTTCATGTCTTTGACAGTGCGCAAACGTACAAAATCAGCAAGGGATCAAATACTTATTTCCTTCACTGTAAATCCATATTAACCCCTTCCCGCATTTTCACGTACATGCACGTCGGGGAATGCAGCCTGTTTGCGCATTCCCACGTGCATGTACGTGATGGAGATCGCGCGGGCACAGAAGCTGTGGCGCGCGATCGCCGCGGGAGCCCGGCTGTGACGGACAGCTAGGCTCCCGCTGCAACTGCTGAGATTGAAGAAATCTTCAATCTCAGCCGTTTAACCCGTTAAATGCCGCAGTCAATAGCGACCGCGGCATTTAAAAATATTGACAGAGGGAGGGAGCTCCCTCTGTCACCCAACGGCGGCCCGCGAATGCGATCTCAGGCTGCCAACGGGTTGCCATGGCAGCCGGGTGTCTAACAAAGACCCCCAGGCCTGCCCTGGCTGTATGCCTATTATGCCGTGCCAGAGGCAAGGCATAATAGATTGACTGTCAGTTTTACACTGACAGGCAATAATGCATTGGTATACTAAGTATACCAAAGCATTATATATGCGATCAGCAGATCGCAGAGTGAAGTCCCCTGGTGGGACTAAAAAAAAAAAAAAATGTAAAATCAGTTAAATAAAGTTTGTGAAAAAAAAAAAAAAAAAGTCAATATCAAATAAAACTACTTTTTTTGCCCAAAAAGTTTTTTTATTTAGTAAAAGTGTCAAAACAAAATCACACATACACATATATGGTATCCCCGCAATCGTAACAACTTGACCAATAAAATGAACACATTAATTAAACCGCCAGATGAATGGCGTCCAAAAAAACAACGGCAAAATTCTCTCTTTTCTCCCATTCCCCCCTTAAAAAAATTAAATAAAAGTTAATCTATAAGTCCTATGTACCCAAAAATAGTACTAATGAAAACTACACATTGGCCCGCAAAAATCAAGCCCACATACGGACACATCGACTGAAAAATAAAAAACTTACGTCTCTTGGAATGCGGCGATGCAAAAACAAGTAATTTTTTTCTAAAAGGCTTTTTATTGTGCAAACGTAGAAAAAACATAAAACCTCTACATATTTGGTATCCCCGTAATCGTGCCGACCCATAGAATAAAGTTAACATGTTATTTACGCTGCATAGTAAACGGCGTAAATTTATAACGTGAAAATCAATGCTGGAATAGCGGCTTATTTTCAATTCTCTCCTAAAATAAAGTTAATAAAAGTTAATCAATATATTATAAGCATCTAAAAATGGTACAATTACAAAATACAACTCGTCCTGCAAAAAACAAGCCCTTATACGGCTATGTCGACGGAATAAAAAAAAAGTTACGACTCTTGGAATGCGATCGTGAGAAATCAAAAAATAATCCTTGGTCATTAACGTGCAAAATGGCCCGGTCCTTAAGGGGTTAAGGTCGGTGGCGTCTGGGTTGGCTAAAGATGGGATACGGATTCTTTATTCCTTTCAAATAAAATCATGACCTAAATATGTAAAATATAAAGAATTCCTTATCGATATATATGACACTGGTGTCTTTAAGAAATAATCGTGACCTGGAATAGTACCCTCTATAGATATTCTGGAGGATGATATATCCTCTGGTTCTCAATGTGGTTGGTTGACACTAGTTACTCGCTTATGGTAAATGGGAGATGTATCTCGTGCGGGGATATCGATTACTATTTATTCCGTACCCAGGAGGAATTAGCCTTATGACGTTGTTCACACACAGTGTGGACGGACTGTTTTCTCCCTTGTGTGGACACATGTATTTTTTTGAATCCTTTAAAGCTAACGCCTGCTTTCCTGTATATGTATGCATATTTACTCGATATGGATAATTTTCTCCCGCTTGATTGAATACTGCAAGTTTTCACGTATAACGATATTAGTGTACTGGCACTTCCCCTTTTCCAAGATGGCGATCTAGTACTGGAGAGGGGATGATGCTCGTGTGTTGCCTGATGACTCTCGCGAGAGTTTGCTGGACCTTGCTGTTCCATGTTGCCGTGGTGATGACGACTAAGTCAGATGTCTACTTTGATCCAATGGAAACATTGCTTATGAGCATGCGCAGTTTGATCTGTGGAACACTGAGAACTCACATGTGTTACATATGAGTCCAATGATTGTTTTTTTCTCTGTAGATCGGCGAGTGCCAGCTGATTGTTTTTAAATTAACTGCACCTTGTTTATGCACTTTAGGATGAAGCACTGTTTTTTTATATACTATTTATAAAACATCGATTTTGTACTTTTTTGTATTGTATGACAATTACTGTATGTAATTTGAAATTGATTTCATTGGTCACTGTATATTTATTATATGTGTATTTTTACACTCTCTGAACTATATGTGAATTTGTTAACACGGATTGCTTGGGCTTTGCCCCTATATATACACACACACACACACACACACACACACACACACACACACACGTGTATGCTGTAACACATTTGACTTGAAGAGAGGGGGTGAAACGTTGTAGTGATGTTGGTTGAATAAACCCAAGTGTTTTTTTTGTTGCTTTTTTTTTTAACGCTGCCTTGTTCTCTTTTTCTTGGGTATATGCTTATAGGGTCACTGGCCTTCACAGGCAAATAATCACAGTGCTGCTCCTACGTGTATATTATATATATATATATATATATATATATATATATATAAAATTTGGCAGTTCTGTGCAGTGACCACATCCTTCAGGATACAATACAGAAAAACAAAAAAAAAACAAAAAAACTCTACTATATCCAGAAAAGGGAAATCCCTACATAAACAACTTGACCCCCCACACTAAAAACTGCAAATATCCCCAAAAAGCCCTTTTCTGTTCCCATGACAGAAGTCACCAAGGAACATGTCTAATGAAACAAAAGTAAAAGTTTATTATCAAACAAGAAATTAACTGTGAATCTACATATGTAGTATATGTAATTACATGTACATGCGGCCTTCAGTTGTTAGGGAGGATTAATAGAAGGTTAAAGTATAGGTTTTCGGAACATTGCAGGATTTAAAAATAAAAAATTACTATATTACGCTAATAGGAATGGACACCATCTAAGATAAAAATTGGAAAAGGACCGTTTCAAGAACCTCTGTGCTAGGGAATTCTGTTGCATACACAAACGGAGCGTTATTAACCCCTTAATGACCAGGCCATTTTGCACGTTAATGACCAATTATTTTTTCTTGTTTTCTCACGATCGCATTCCAAGAGTCGTAACTTTTTTTTTTATTCCGTCGACATAGCCGTATGGGGGCTTATTTTTTGCGGAACGAGTTGTATTTTGTAATTGTACCATTTTTAGATGCTTACAATATATCGATTAACTTTTATTAACTTTATTTTAGGAGGGAATTGAAAATAAGCAGCTATTCCAACATTGACTTTCACGTTATAAATTTACGCTGTTTACTATGCAGCGTAGATAACATGTTAACTTTATTCTATGGGTCGGCACGATTAAGGGGATACCAAATATGTAAAGGTTTTATATGTTTTCCTACGTTTGTATGTGTTATTTGTTTTGGCAAGTTTACTAAATAAAACTACTTTTTGGGCAAAAACAAGTAGTTTTATTTGATTGACTGTAAAATATTTTTCTTTTTTTTCAAACTTTATTTAACCGCTTTACATTTTTCTTTTTTAGTCCCACCAGGTGACTTCACTATGCGATCTGCCGATCGCATATATAATGCGATCTGCCGATCGCATATATAATGCTTTGGTATACTTAGTATACCAAAGCATTATTGCCTGTCGGTGTAAAACGGACAGGCAATTTATTAGGCCATGCCTCCGATTTCTTTGCGGGGGCGCCGATGGGGTGACAGAGGGAGCTCCCTCCCTCTGTCAAACACATTAGATGTCGCTGTCGCTATTGACAGCGGCATTTAATGGGTTAAACTGCCGGAATCTGAGTGCACTTCGATTCCGGCAGTTGCAGCAAGAGCCAAGCTGTGCATAACAGCCGTGCTCCTGCCGCTGATCGCATGTGTACACTGTCCGTACCCACGCGATCACAGGACGGATATATCCGTCCTCCTGCGCGAACTAGCAGCTGCAGAGGACGGATATATCTGTCCTTCGGCGTTAACAGGTTAAGCCAACTGGTCTTAACCCCTTAACGCTCAGCAACGTAATAGTCAGTCGCGCTGACCGCCCCGTTCGCGCTCAGCGACGGAATATTACGTCGCAGGGAAAATGCATCGCCATTTTCCACCGGCGCGTGCATGAGCTTGGACAGCTGCGGTTTCCGACAGTCCCGCCTCCACGATCGCCACTATAGGTCAGTCAGTGAGTAACTGTCCAATAGTGGCGATCGATGTCTAAACTTCCTCTCCCTGACATCACATCCAGCCGCACCCGCCCTGAAAAAAAGTCTAAAAAAAACTTTTTCCGGCATCTCACCTCTCCCATCCACTACCCAGTCCTGTACCCTTCCTCCTTGTGTTCTCCCCACGTGTTTGGTCAGTGATCTCCTATCACTGACCACTTCTTAGCCTTCAGGACCAATTTCTTGGCCCAGATGTACACACACAATACACGCCCAGTTGGACATAAGAAAGGCTCATTTGCATAAATATAAAAATGGTCATAACTTGCCCAAAAATGCTCGTTTTTGAAAAAAAAAACAACGTTACTCTTATCTACATTGCAGCGCCGATCTGCTGCAATAGGAGATAGGGGTTTGAAAATCTGGTGACAGAGCCTCTTTAAGGTTTAAAATAGGCTGGTCATTAAGGGGTTAACCAGATGGGCTAGCAACTGACTAGACTGATTCCCCATTTCGAAATAATATTGTTTAGTGAAAAATAATTTGCGTTTAGATTAAGCTGCCTTTTGTATAGTTGAGTCAGGCTTAACCAGGCCGTTTTAGGAGTATCAGTGGGGTCAGCAACCTACTGTGTCTCCGCTGTCAAGACCTGTTCCTCCAATTCTCTCTCCATCCGAGCCGAGGCCTTCTTAACATAAGATATGGACGATCTCAAACAACCTCGGAGATATGCTTTAAACGAGTCCCAGCGCAAGGTATGCGATAGTGACGAGTCATTGATTTGTAAAAATTTATCAATCTGATCCGGTATGCGATCAGACGAGCCAATCAATTTTAACCAGAAGGGACGGAATTTCCAGTTGGCCAACACACACCTACCCGGGAACGTTAAGTGAAGTAATATTGGGCTATGATCAGACATGCCCCTACGATCATGTGTGACCGAGGAGACATAGAGACATTAGGGGATTCAAAACAATAATCAATCCTAGATAATGTGTGTCGCCACGTCGAGTGACACGTGTATTCCACTTCTCCCTGGTGGTGAGTTCTCCAGAGGTCGATCCACCCCACACTATCTATCAGCCGACATAAGGGAGTAGGATTAGAGGTGGGTTGGGATGAGGAAGCTCCAAATCTATCTAGAGAGGAGTGCATAACCTGATTAAAAATCACCCATACCTATTATAAAGGAGGTCAGGAATTGATGTGCAAAGGTAATAGCCGCCTGAATTACATACAGATTAGCCTGTGGGGGATTATAAAGACATAAAAGCACATAGGGTTTGTCATCTATCTCCGCATATACAAAGACAAACCGTCCCTCAGGGTCCCTACGGGTTTGAATGGGGTTCCATCGTATAGATCTATGTATAAGAATAGATACCCCCCTGGAATAAGAGGTATGGTATGAATGGCAGGACCATTGAATCCAGGGCTTTCGTAAATAGTCTGACTTGTCAGAAGTAGGGTGGGTCTCTTGTAAACCAATGATATGGGGACTGGATCGCCTCAAATGAGAGAACACTGATGCACGTTTATGGGGGTACCCAAACCACGTACATTCCACGATATACATTTTAAAGTTAGAGCCATGAAGAGCAACAAACACAGTAAGTGCACATATAGAAGGCATGTAAATGTCTACAATAGGCATTGAAAGGACTTGCGACATAGGCTAAAAACATAAGAACTTGATACCATATCAGGGTATTACTGAAGAACATAAACAAAATAACCCTAAGAAGATGTAACATCAGGGCTGTGTATAATATAAATGGGGAATGTCCGACCATAATGTTGTCAGACATGTGACAGAGCATACTTAGTGACGGTAACCATTAATCCATAGCACAGAAGAGTTAAGTGCCGGTTCAATATCTACTTAGCTAGCATGTTGGGTTTTGTATAGAAAGGTAACTGACGTGTTATAATGAGTTTGAGGTAGGTATCTCACCCCTATATGTATAGCAGCACGCCCTCTATATTCTCCCTCCCAAATCAATGAATGGGAAATCAATTCAGAATAGATGAGGAATATATATCCCCGTGTCACCCTCGTATATGTATAACATCACCCAGCGTCCAAATCAAGGTTGAGGTGGATGCCTCTGGAGCCAGTCGCTTCTCCCGGATTATGCAGGAAACCACCTTGCCGTCGGCCACAATTCGGAGACGAGCTGGATAAGACATCGAATAGGGAATGCCACGATCACGAAACTTCTTCACTTCAATAAAAGGTGGCACGTTGTTTCTGCAAATCTGCTGAAAAAAAAATAAATCAGGAAACATGGATACGACGGAGTTATTGTGCTTCAGTGGCCCCTTCAGGCGGGCAAGACTGAGAGCGGTGTCCCGGTCCCTATAATTCAGCAGTCTAGCCAAAAATGGTCGAGGATGGGCACCTGGGGGAGGAGGTTTGGCTGGGACTCTGTGTGCTCTTTCCACAATGAAGCAGGATGAGAAGGAAGTGTCTCCCAGAGTAGTTTTAAGCCATGTTTCAACAAAAGGACTCCGGGGCCTGACCTTCAGTTTTCTCAGGGAGATCAATAATGCGTAGATTGTTACGACGCATTCTGTTCTCTAGATCGTCCATTTTGGATTGAGTAGCTTCCATTTTACGAGAGGTGGAAGAGAGTGTAGATATCAGTGGACGCATCTTATCCTCCGTTCGGGCAATTCTTTCCTCCAATACGACCACGCAGGTTTTGCATATCTTGACGCAATAAAGTGATGTCGATCTTTATTTAGTCGATTTTATCTGTCAAGGAGGCCTTACAGGTGTTTATGGCCGCCAGCAGTTGAGTAGATACTTGGTGTAGGGTAGGCTCAGGTTCCATTTCAGGTTCAGCGTTATCTCGTGAGTGAGAATCACCATCTCGTGCTCTGCCCTGCACGGAACGTGTAGCACGAGGAGTGGATACAGTGTCATCATTATCTGTATGAGCATATTCTTTCAGCTTACCAATTGTGGTTTGAAGTTTAGATCTGTGCATGTCGTTTAAATGAGAAGGTAAACAGCTGGCAAATCGCTATAATGGATACCAAGGCGGTCTGTGAGAATATCAGGGTGAAGGTTGAACTCCAAAGTGTAGGAGAAGTGTGTAGCTGAGTAGGAGACAGGCAGGGCAAGCTCAGTATACAGTTCCTGTTAGTATAAAACTCGAGACGATAATGGCGGCAGCTCTGCCGTCTGCTGTTAACCCTTCCCCTGTGCCAACAAGGAGGGACACCGTCGAGTAGATGGGAGCAATGAATGCTAGCGCCGGGTTTGTACCGCCGGCTCCAGAGTCCCAATGCAGACCACAATGCTACGCGGTTCAAGCCAGGAGAAGGACCCCTGAGGGCAAGTATGTCGTACCTGCTTCAGCGACGACTCCCGCCAAGATGTTCCAGTCCAGGGTAATCACCGCCTGTATGTACCAGCTGGGTGCTGCAGGATATCTCCGTTGGCGGCCGGAGCACAATGGAAGCGGTTAGGCCGCAGTAACACGTGGCCCGCACTGCACTCGGCAAACGTCCAGTTCCGAGACTAGGTAGGAGCTGCAAAGTCTGCACGGAGAGAGTCAGGGGTATGATGGTCCAATTCCGGTCACTCCGGATCACAAAGGCATGCTGTCAATCTCAGGATTATGGCAGGATATGTAACGATCCGCTGGAGAGCAGCTCAAATGCGTCCGACCATCTTGACTGCTAGCCACGCCCCCCCCCCCCCCCAACGGCAGTTTATCACCACAAATGGCGTATTGCCACACTAAGGACAAATTGGGCAAAAAAAATGGGGTATTTTGTTCCCTGTGAAAATAAGAAATTTTAATCAAAAATGACATCTTATTGGAAAAAAATGACATTTTTTTAATTACACAGCCCAATTCAAATAGGTGCTGTCAAAAAACTGTGGGGTCAAAATGATAACCATAAATTAATTCCTTGAGGGGTGTAGTTTCCAAAATGGGGTCACTTCTGGTGGGTTTCCATTGCTTTGATACAGCCTATTTTATGGTTCTCTCTGTATTCCAAATAAAACCGTTGCTTCACAATTGACGATTCCGTGGAAGAAATTATCTATTCACACCTGAGCGCCCGTATATAGGAACATTTTTTCTTTGAAGTTTGTTTCACTCCAAAAACCACGAGGAGGAAGATTCCAAAGATGAATCCACTCGATGCGGTTACGGCTCCAGAGGCAAGCACAGTGTGATCAAGCCCGAAAGGGTGCAATTACCTACAAGTTACAAAGTTAAGTTGTGCTAGCGACATTGCACAACTTACTAAGGTGAGATCCACTTGTAACCAACTGCAATTTTTTGTTCTTAACGTTATCACCTTAGAGGAGCGCCGTTCTCTTTTTTTTCTGTCTTTGCACAAGAATTGCTTTGATACCGCAACACCTCCTCAACCCTGGCATGCTGCCTAAAATATATTCTAATAAAAAAGAGGCCTCAAAATGCACTAGGTGCTTCTTTGCTTGTAGGGCTTGTTTTAGTCCACAAGAACACTAGACTTAAATTCACTGAGTGTTTGAAATACCTTGTTTGTTTTCCCTAGTAAGATTTTGATTAGTCACTGGTTTATGTCTTTAGGGATATATACTGTAATGTGACGATATCTCTGTATTTTATTCAAAATGCAACCTGCTTCTGTTTGATACACAGTGCAGACTGTATCAAACAGAAGCAGGTTGCATTTTGAATACAGTATATATCCCTAAAGACATAAAAGAGTGACAAGAACACTAGAGCCACATGTGGGACATTTTTAAAAACTGCAGAATCTGGACAATACATATTTAGTAGTGTTTCTCTGGTAAAACCTGTGTTATAGAAAAAAATTCAATAAAATTTAAATTCAGCAAGAAAAATTAAATTTGCAAATTTCACCTCCACTTTGCTTTAATTCCTGTGAAATGCCTGAAGGGTTAAAAAAAAAACAAACAACTTTCTAAATGCTGTTTTAAATACTTTGAGAGGTCTAGTTTTTAAAATGGGGTGTTTATGGGGGTTTCTAATACATAGGCCCCCTCAAAGCCACTTCAGAACTGAACAGGTACCTTAAAAAAAAAAGAAAGAAAAAAATAAAAATAAAAGGCTTTTGAAATTTTCTTAAAAATATGAGAAATTGCTGTTTATGTTCTAAGCCTTGTAACGTCCAAGAAAAATAAAAGAATGTTCAAAAAACAATGCCAATCTAAAGTAGACATATGGGAAATGTGAACTAGTAACTATTTTGGGTGGTATAACCGTTTGTTTTACAAGCAGATGCATTGAAATTCTGAAAAATGCTATTTTTTTATAAATTCTCTAAATTTTGCAATTTTTCACCAATAAACACTGAATATAGCGAGCAAATTTTACCATGAACATGAAGCCCAATGTGTCACGAGAAAATCTCAGAATCGCTTGGATAGGTTTAAAGAGGCTCTGTCACCAGATTTTGCAACCCCTATCTGCAAAACTAGGCGACATCCTTAAGGGGTTAAAAGTTTTTTTTTCATACGGATGACCTATCCACAGGAAAGGTTGTCAGTATATGATCGATAGAAATCAGACACCCGGGCACCGCATCGATCAGCTGTTCCGGCTGCCAACAGGAACTGGTTGTTATGCAATGTTTAGTTCCGGAAGCAGATGGCTCCATACACTGCAAAGCGTCCGCTCTGCTAGAGCAGAGCTGCAGCACGGCCGCTATACTGTGACCGGAGACATCTTCCGGCACCCGGAAGAAGAAGGAGCAGCTGATCGGTGTGGGGTCCGTGGATAAGTAATCAGTATAAAAAAAACATCCTGAGCCTCGACAACCCCTTTAATACAAACATAGATCTAACAGTACAATTATACACTAGCCGAAAATATATCAATATGGCCCTTAACCCCTTAGTGACCACTAATACGTGTTTTAACGTGATTCACTGCTGGGCTTTAGGCTAGGCTGACGCCTTTTCACGTCAGCCTAGTCTAAGTCCTGCACGGGTCTCCCGTGCAGGCAGGAGCCGGGGCTCTGCTGTCTGATGACAGCTGAGCTCCTGCTCCAACGCCCGCGATCGAAGTTTACTTCGATCGCGGCCGTTTAACCCGTTAAATGCCGCCGTCAATAGCGACCGCGGCATTTAACTTTGTTTACAGAGGGAGTGCGCTCCCTCTGTCACCCATCGGCGGCCCGCGAATGAAATCGCGGGTCTCCGATGGGGTGTCATGGCAGCCGGGGGACTGATAAAAGCCCCCAGGTCTGCCCTGGACATATGCCTGTTAGGACGCGCCGGAGGCACGTCCTAACAGATTGCCTGTCAGATTTACACTGACACGCAATAATGCTCTGGTATACGAAGTATACCAGAGCATTATAGCAGCGATCGGAAGATCGCACAGTAAAGTCCCCTAGTGGGACTAATAAAATCAGTCATCAAAGTGAAATAAAGATTATTAATAAAAAGTACAGTAAAAAAATAAATAAAACCATTTTTTTCCATAAAAAGTGGTTTTATTTAGTAAAAGTGTAAAAAAAAAAAAAAAGTACACATATGTGGTATCGCCGCGACCGTAATGACTCCATTAATAAAGTTAATATGTAATTTAAACCGCAAAGTGAACACCGTAAAAAAAAAACGCCAAAAACTATGGCGAAATTGCAATTTTTTTCCATTGCCCCCCAAAAAAGTCATAATAAAAATGAATCAATAAGTCCCATGTACCCCAAAACAGTACCATTCAAAACTACGTCTTGTCCCGCAGAAAACAAGCCCAAAAAATCACTACATTGATGGAAAAATAAAAAAATTACGGCTCTTGGAAAGCGACGATGCAAAAACAAATAATTTTAGTTCAAAAGTGTTTTTATTGTGCAAAAGTCGTAAAACATAAAAAAACCTCCACATATGTGGTATCGCCGTAATCGTACCGACCCATAGAATAAAGGTCACATGTTAATTACGTCGCACAGTGAACGGCGTCAATTTAAAAACGCATAGAACAATGGCGGAATTTCAGGTTTTTTTTAAAATCCCCCCCAAAAAGGTTAATAAAAGTTAATATAAAAATTATATGTACCCAAAAATGGTGCCATTAAAAAGCACAACTAATACCGCAAAAAACAAGTCCTCATACAGCTATGTAGATGAAAAAATAAAAACGTTATAGCTCTTTGAATGCGACTATAGAAAAACGAATAAAATAGCTTGGTCATTAAGGCCTAAAATGGGCTGGTCACTAAGGGGTTAAATGTACATATTTGTATATATACCCTGCACGTTCAAGTAATATAATTATACAATACTACATCTGCTCTCATGTCGTCTTGATCCAAGACAAATGACTTCGCTACTTGCATCTAGTTATATTTTTTTCGGAGTTGAATATGTCCGAATATCCAGTTTCCACAAGTCTTGCACTATACAACATACCAACAAACGTACTTTAACCCCTTATTGATGCAGCATAGTTTGGGCCTTAAGGCTAAGAGCCCATTTTTCAAATCTGACGTGTCACTTTATGTGGTAATAACTCTGGAATGCTTTTACCTATCCAAGCGATTCGGAGATTGTATTCTCATGACACATTTGACTTTATGTTAGCGGTAAAATTTGTTCTACATCCAGTGTTTGTGTGAGAAAAATAGCAAAATTTGAGAAGATTGAGAAATTAGCATTTTTCTGAATTTAAAATGTATCTGCTTATAAGACAGATAGCAACACCACACAAAATAGTGACTAGTTCACATTTACCATAGGTCTACTATATGTTGACATTTTTTGAACACTTATTTTTCTAAGACGTTACAATGCATAGAACATAAGCAATTTCTCATATTTTGAAGAATTTCTTTTTAGGTACCAGTTCAGTACTGAAGTGGCTTTGAGGGGCCTATATATTAGAAACCCCCCCATAAATCACCCCATTTTAAAAACTAAGCCCGGCAAAAGTATTTAAAACTGCATTTAAACAGTTTCTTAACCCTTTAGGCATTTCACGGGAATTTAAAGCAAAGTTGTGGTGAAATTTACAAAATTTCATTTTTTTATGCAAAATTTTTTTTTATTTCATTCTTTTTTTTTTTGTAAAACAGAAGGTTTTACCAGAGAAACGCAACTCAATATTTATTGCCCATATTCTGCAGTTTTTAGAAATAACCCACATGTTGCCCTAGATGGACTGAATCACAGGGCTCAGAAGCAAAAAGGAGCACCTAGATAATTTGAGTCTCCTTTTTATTAGATTATATTTTAGGCACCATGTCAGGTTAGAAGAATTATTGTGGTGCCAAAACAGTAGAACCCCCCCAAAAGTGGCCCCATTTGGCAAACTACACCGCTCATGGAGTTTATAGAGTGGTATAGTGAGGGTATTGCTGCATTTCGTGGAATTAGGCTGTCAAATTGAAAATCATGTTTTTCTGATAAAACGTGCAAATTTGACATTTTTACAAGGAAGGAGAAAAAGCACCCCAACATTTGAAAAGCAATTTCTCCAGATTATGATAATACCCCATATGTGGTCATAAACTGCTGGTTCGATCAGCGGCAGGGCTCAGAAAGGCAGGAGCGCTATTTGGCATGTAGATTTTGATGGATTGGTTTCTGGTCGCCATTACGCAATTTCAGAGCTTCTGAGGTACCAGTGCTGGGGAAACCCCTTAAAAGTGACTCCATTTCGGAAACTAGACCCATTGAGGAATTCATTGTAGTTTTCATGGGGTGCATCCAACTTTGATAGTTTTTTAGTCTATATATCGTTTTTATTTAAATTTTTTTAAGGAGGTGCAGTGACTAAAAAACAGCAATTCGAAAACTTTTTCTTTATTCTGCGGGGCAATAAGATTACAGCGATACCATAGATTTATAGTTTTTGTTTATGCATCATGGCGTTTGCACAATAAAATACTTTTTATAAAAAAATCATTTACATTTTGTGTTAACATATTCTAAGAGCCATCATTTTTCTTTTTTCCCCCATCAAGAAAGCAGTGTGGGGGCTTGTTTTTTTGCGTAACGAACTGTAGTTTCGATTAGTACCATTTTTGGGTACATGCGACCTTTTGATCTCTTTATTCATTTTTTGGGAGGTGGTGACCAAAAAAAAATAAATTGTGATTATAGTATTATAGTGTTTTATTATTATTATTTTATTTTACGGCGTTCACGGCGCTGGATAAATGACTAAATACTTTTGTAGTTAAGGCCAATACTGACGCAGAAATACCAGTTACGTATAGTTTACCTAATTTTTTATTTTTTTTAATAAATAAAAGGACATTATCAGGGATAAAGGGAGATTTTTACTTTTAATCTTATTTTTATACAATTTGCTTTTACTTTTTTTTTTTTGTCTCACTAGGGGACTTCAAGGCCAGAGGCCCTGATCGCAATTCAAATACACTGCACTACATGCGTAATGCAGTGTATTAAAGCGGTCAGCTACTTGCAGACAGCAAGAATAGTGCGTACTGACTGTCAGGACCCACTAGGCTTCCGTAGATGGCATAGCTGGAGGCCATTGTTAGGCCTCAGATTGCCATAGCAACCATCGGCGCCCGCGACGGGACGTCGATGGTGTTTTAACCCCCAAGAAGCTGCGGTCGCTATTGAATGTGGCTTCTAAGGGGTTAAATCAGCGGGGACCACCGCGATCGGTCCCTGCGTCAACTGCTGTATAAGACCGAAGTGGTCACAGCTCCTGTATGTGCCTGGAGGGGGGAGGGCCGGAATGGCCTGGCCGTTCCTCCCGCGATATACCATTCTGTCACAGAGCGCGAACGATGCGCTCAACATGACGGAGTAGTACGGAAAGAAGCGGGAAGGGGTTTAGCTGACATTCAGGATTTTACGGTGAGTATTCAAAAAAATCGTGTTTTCTTATCCATTACATTAAGGGACACAGACAGTGGGACGTCCTAGAGCAGTCCCCAGGGGCAGGAAGAGAACACAGGACATGGTCAGCTATTTCACAGATGCCTGCAATACCTTGCGAAAAATGGAAGTGTATGCACCTGTTACAACTTGACAAAAGGTGTGCAGAGAAGACGACCACGTGGTCATCTTGCATAAATTGGGTGGCAGAGGCCTGATGGCACATAGCCCTGGAAGCCCCAACCGCTCTGGTAGAGTGGGTAGTGACACGGAAAAGGGGAACTTTACCCTTGACGCGATAAGCCTCGCGAACAATCAATAGATTCCATCGAGCAATGGTGGCCTTAGAGGCTGCCAAACCCTTTCTGGGACCCTCTGGGAGAATGAAGAGTGTATCCGACCGCTGGAAGCAGGCAGTGATAGAAAGGTAAATCCACAGAGCACAGACAACATCAGGGTTGTGGTGGGAACGCTCCCTCAGATGACTGGGAGAAGGACCAAAGACAGCAAGGCAATATCCTCTTTTATGTGGAAGGCTGAAACCACATTAGGCAAAAAGGAGGGCACTGTGCGGAGCACCGCCTGGTCTAGGTGAAGTCCGAAACACAGAGTGCCAAGAGCAGTAAACTACGAAGCTCTCCGGATGGAGCTCACCGCAACCAGAAAGACCACCTTCCGAAAACGGAGAGATTTCTTTAAAGGGTTCAAATTGAATCGACTAAGACATCCAAGACAATATTTAGATCCGACGAGGGAATAGGGCAATAAGGGGGATCCACATGAGCCACCCCCTGCAAAAGTAGTCTTAATGCCAGCTTCAGACGCCAATGGGCGACCCAACAAGTTGGAAAGGGCAGACACCTGCAGCCTTCAGTTAACAGGAGCTAAATCGTAATCCAAACCCTTCTGTAAAAAGGATAGAACTCTGGACAAGGAAAAATGCAAGGGAGGGGGGGGGGGGAGCTTGCGCTTCCCACACCAGCCAAGGTAAGCTTTCCATGTAGGATTGTAAATGCGGGCCGAAGAGGAATTTCTTGCCTTAAGTATAGTGAGGATAACACTCCCCGAAAAGCCACGAGCCCTCATAATAACGGCTTCAACAGCCACACCATTAAACGTAGCGACCTTAAACTGATGGAAGAGAGGTCTCAGGAGAAGGTCGGGACGGAGGGTTAAGGGCCCCAGGATGTCGGCCAACATGGAAATGAGGTCCACATAGCAACATCGGCAGAATGGCAGGAATCCCCACTGCCTTGAGCCGTCCGTCAGACGTACAAAAGACCGAAGTCCGACCATGCCATCACAAAAAGTCCACGGCGCAAGCCTCTGGATCCTGAGCTGGGAAGATGAAGCAGGGGACAGACCGATTGGGCCTGGAGGCCATCACGTCCACGCCCCCAGACAACCCCACTGGAGACACTGCAAGTGCCGCCATGGTGATTTAAATAAGCCATGGCTGTGGAATTGTCCGTTTGAACCCTCATCGGGTGTCAGGACAGCGACCAGTGCAGGAGGCACAGAAAGATGGTTCTCAATTCCGAAAGATTGATAGGAAGGGACGACTCTTGTAGAGACCACAGTCCCAGAGCCATGAGTTTCCTAAAGGTGCCCCCCAATCATTTGAGGCTGGCATCCGGGGTTGGGGGGGGGGGGGGGGAATCAGCCACTTCAGCGAGAAAGAGGAAGGAGCACCCCCTGAGAACAGCGGGAGAAGTGCTCCACCACTGAAGCGAGTGGGGGACAGAGGGGGAAGGATGAACTTCAGATCCAGCTATTACAAGGACCTGTCCCACCGGGAGAGAAGCGGCCCCTGTAGAGTGCGCGTGTTGAACTGTGCAGAGAAAATAGTCTGGATTGACTACCATTGTCCCAAGAACCCACATGCAGAGGCAGAGTAAGGTCAGCACAGGCATCTGTAGGGAACGAATCCCATCCTAAAGAACGAGACGACGTTCTGGAGAAAGGGAAACCTTTGCCAAGCGAGTGTTGAAGGTGACCCCCAAAAAACACTGTCAGGCAGGATATAGGAAAGACTTGAACCGGTTGATGATCCAACCGAACGGACTCCGTTTCCAGAGTGATCTGGATAGCCATCTCATTGTCCTCCTTGGACAACCCCCGGAAGTAGAAAGTCGAATGCCTGAAAAAAGGGTGTCGCCCAGAGGGGGACTGTGGAACAGCTGACAGAGAAACGCTCTGGAGGGAAGCTAGCAAATTCAATTTTGTATCCTGAAGATACTACCTCCTGAATCCAGGCGTCCAAAATGTGTGAGAGCCAGACCTTCTTGAAGTGGAGAAGCTTTCCAGCGGAAGCAGCCTTGCCAGTTCAACTTTTAAGGTGGAAGCCAGGGGCGCCAGGCCTTCAAGGAAGGTTTGGCCTTCTGATCCTGGCGAGTCTGTGGCCCAGAGGAAGTGGTGTTGGAGAAACCACGAAAGGAACGTGGACCCGCCTTATTGGCTGAAATAGTGCATTTAGGTCTATTCTGAGGAAGATGGGTGCTTTTGCCACCCGTGGCTTCAGAGATGATCTTGTCCAACCTATGCCCAAAGAGACTAGAGCCAGAAAAAGAGAGACCAGTCAGGGAGCAGTTGGAGGCTGAATCAGCAGACCAAGTCTTAAGCCGGGTAGTCCTGTGAATAGTGACAGAGGAAGCAGAAGCTCGCGCCACCAGGTGGGCAGCATCAAGGGCAGATCCGCAGATATACTTGAACTAATTGGAGAGAAGGTGAAATAGATCACCTACTTCCTCCTGGAGAACCTGACAGCAGGCCGTGACCAAGTTTGTGAGGCCATTGACTGCTCTACTAAGCCAGACATATGCAAAAATGGGGCGAAGGGCATAGCCTAAGTCCTCAAAAGGTAGTTTTAGCAAAGGAGTCCACGCGGCGATCCAGTGGATCCTTGAAGGAAATGGAACCCGCCATCAGCAAAGTAGTGGCCCTGGCTAAGCAAGAGACTGGAGGATCTACCGAACAGGTCCACACACACGCGGTAGAGTTGCCCTCTTGAAAGGGATAGGAAACAGCTAGACAGCTAAAGTGGGAAAACTTCTTGTCCAGGTGCTTCCATTTTTTAAAGACAATACCCTCTAGCTCGGAGTACACTGAAGAATCATCCGGAGAAGGTTGGGGCTGAAGAAAAGAAATCGAGTCAGTGGAAGGGGAAGGTGCAGAATCGGTGACCTTAAGTGTGTCACAGACAGCTCCAACTAGCACCTCCACTGAGGAGGGAAGAGAGGTAGAACCCTTACCAACTGAATCCGAATCAGATAACTCACCGTCAGACAGAGCCTCTCTAGGAAAAGAGGAGGCACCAGACCTGACTTCAGGACCAGAAATACCCTGCCCACGTGGGGTAGGTGAAACAGAAGAGAACGGTGAAAATAAAGGCAAGCAGCTCTGGTCCACTTGTGGGGCCGGCAACGAGGGGAAGACATGGACAGGTAGAACAAGAGCCCTGCGGGCGAGAAGACATGGCACCTAGAAAGGACAGAGTAATGTTCGCCAAGTTATCAACCGTCCGGAAATTTGCCTATTCCAGATCCACACCCATTATACCAGGGATGAGCAGCACTGGGGGTGGCAGATGTGTAGAGGCGGCAGGCATTTGGCTAGGAGGACTGCATGCATCACATAAGGAAGTAGACAGACCACAAGGAAATTTAGTATTGCACTATGAGCAGGTATAATAAATGGCAAAGGTTGTCTGGTGTGAGGTTTCCCCTTACGGTCAGCCATGGCAGTAGAGAGGGTTACTTAACTTAACACTGAAGCAGTGAGTAGGAAGAAACAGAAAAGAGGTCACTCAAAACTGCTCAGCATGGGGTACTCCTATTAAGGAGTAATGGCTGCTTCACCGAGTGTGGCTAGAGAAGTGTACCCTGAGTGAAGAGTACTATGCATTGGGGGATTAACTCAGTGCCTGTAGGCTAGGGCACCTGTAGGGGAGTAGAAGAAGCAAGCTCTGTTGAGGAGGTTCTGTGTCCCCAGCAGCGTCCATCCAAATGGAGGAGAGCAAAAGCCCTGCCCACGGAGCACCGCGATTGGCCATTGGCAGTCATGTGAGGAGACCGGCCAATCAGGAGAGACTGATTCCCCATGAGGGGTATAGTGGAGAAATCACACTAAAGCGCTATTGGTGTAGTCTGTATTGAAGGTGTCCCCACCACTGCCCACCTATGAGGTAAATCACTGCACTGTTGGCCAAAGAGTGCCAGGGAGCGCACAGTAGGTTAAGAGCTAACCCTAGGGAACAGACAGGTCCAGCAGACCGCTAAAGTGCACAAGCAGTGGCCTGGTTAGCAGGAAAAGGGTTAAATAATACTCACCCTACTCGCCATCTCCCAGATGTTCTGACCAGCAGAGTTACAGCCTTTACTAAGGAGACACTGGTGGGAGAGGTGGTATAGGTACTCCTTAGAATGGTGGGTGACAGAGGAGCGAACCTTTTTATCCCGCTTGCCATCATAGACAGGTTAGACCGTGCATTTACATATGACACTTTGCGCCTGCCGAAAGGGAAACACAGGGGGACCCGGTGTCCCTATTTCTTCATGATAAATAGAAAAAAAAAAAAAATCCTGGTAGAGACTCTGCTGCCATCAGCTGAAGACACGAAGATAAGACTGAATAGCTCAGTGTCTATGGGCAGGGTATATCCTGTAGGAGGAGTCACTTTTTATTTCAAAGTCTCAAGCCTCCTAGTGGCAACAGAATATACCCACTGTCTGTGTCCCCAACGTAACGAACAAGAAAGTTTGAATTGAAAACGACCAAGTTCAGATGGCTTAAGATGTAGAAGTACAAGATTGGGATTCTTCCGTATAATTCTGCCAAATAAACTCGAATGCATTGACATCTCGTAAGCGTTGGACAGGTCCACAATATGTGGTACAGGTCACTAATAGACAAGCAACCGCGAAAACAGATTGTCGGATAGTTGGGCATGGCATGAGCGAACCGGCTGGGAACTAGGTACCACCGCATCATAACTTTGCTCTATAAACATTAAGACCATGGAGTCCGCATACAATGTGAACCCACTTCCCAAATGAATCCCAGTCTGCTATGTCAATAACAGTCCTCAAATCCTGACGCTATCTACGGACGTTCATTTTTAATCAATTTAATAAAACAGTAATTTTTATTATGGTCGTTAAGCTCTATGGGCGTTTGCAGCCCAACGAACAAATTTTTGCTGTTCAAAACACGACAAATAGAATACCATCATCAAAAAACACTAGAACCCAGGATATCGAGAGAGCGTCTGAGTATCTGACGGCGAGAAGATCCAAAGATCCAGCCATTTGTGCCTATATGTGACAAGTCTTCTATCTTGACATAAATGCAACTTATTTACAAACAAAGTCTGATTACTTTGCATATTACACTATGGCACGGGCATTCTTTGCTTAATCACCTAAAAAATAAAATAAAAAAAATTATGTGGGACTTCCTTGCCAATAGTATGTAGCATTCTTTGTTACTTCTGCAATCATCTCTTATGCTATATTGCTAGAGAGTGCAGTGAGGATATTAAGCAAATGATGGTTTCATAAGAACATTTTCTTGCTTACTCATATGATCCTTCAACGGCTACCATTTGCCAGAAACAATTGAAATTTTTAAAGGGGGTATACCCATCTTAAGACATTTATGACATATCTACAGAAGCAAAGCAAGCTTAGCTCTGTCCATATCCCTGGCCGGCCGTCCGTCCGTCCGTCCGTCCGTCCGTTCGTTCTCCGCCTGGATGCAGCAGTCAGTGTTGCCTCATCAGGAGGGAGAGGGTCGGGGGAACACCATTCTGGAGGTAAGTGCGGGTCCTAGATGTCAATATACCCATGGCCGCCCCCTGACGCTGCCTCCAGGAGTAGAATCCCTGGCCAGAGTCTTGCCGGGGATTCTGCTTCTAGAGGGAGCCCCCATCTACGAGGTGGCGTAACTACCGCTGTAGCAGCCATAGTGGCTGCCACAGGGCCCGCGGCATGAGGGGGCTCTGTGCCGCCCACCATCACGGCCCCCCTATGGCCGATACAGGGGGTAGCGACGCCACATTCAATAGTATCTGCGTCCTTAGGACGTAGATACTATTGAATGCTAATGCAGAGCAGGGAGGTATCTCAGTGCTCTCCCATTTACTACGCTACAGACTCCCAGGCAGAGTGCTAGTAGCGAATAGGGCTCTGCCCGGGACTTCGACTCTGGGGAAGCCCCAGACATCACTGTCCATATATGGACAGTGATGTCAGGGGCTTCCCCAGAGACAGAGTCCTAGAGCACAGCCTTTACTAGCGCTCTGCCCGGGACTTCAGCTCTGCATCGGACATCAGTATCCATATATGGACAGTGATGTCAGGAGCAGAGCAGGAATCCCAGGCAGAGTGCTAGTAGTGCTCTGCCCGGTACTATGGCTCTGGGGTTGCCACTGACAACACTGTCCATATATGGACAGTGACGTCAGGGGCTTCCCCTGAAGCAGAATCCCCAGCCGGAGAACTGCAGACGCTCCGGCTGGGGATTCCTGTTCAGGAGAAGCCCTTGACATCACTGTCCATATATGGACAGTGTTGTCAGGATCAACCCCAGAGCCAGTCTCGGGCAGAGCACTACTAGCACTCTACCTGGGACTCCTGCTCTGCTCCTGACATCACTGTACATATATGGATACTGATGTTCGAAGCAGAGCTGAAGTCCCAGGCAGAGCGCTAGTAAAGGCTCTGCTCCAAGACTACGGCTCCAAGAGGGATCCCCAAAGGCGATACTAGGGTGGGGGGCTGTGTGGCACTATCTACAGAGGGCACTAAACTTGTGGGGGTACAAACTGGAGGTCTAACATCTATATGGGGGCACAAAGTGACGTTTTATGCCATTTTACTGCTGGAGTGATTTCACACGCAAAGGGGCCTACTAAGTCTATGTCGCCCAAGGGCCCACATAGACCTGGAGCCAGCCCTGGATGTTCTATAAATGTCTAAGATGGGAATACCCCTTTAAAGCAATTGTCTAATTTGAAAACAAAATGTATTTTAATAAAACTTGACAGCTCAAACTATCTTTATGAACACAAAAAAATAAAAATAAAAAAGCTTCAAAATTTATATATTTTTTTTTTTTACTCACATGTACAATTCCCTTATAAAAAGCCTCCATGGCCAATATGCCTGGTCCTTCCACAGTTTTCCCGTCATCTGCTGGTCCCCAGCTGGCGCTATAGATATCTATGTACTGTGAATTCAGACTTAATGACCGAGCTTCTAGAACATCAGTAATCAATCCGTCAAGCATCCGCACACCTATTGAAAAGGATATATTTAGGAACCCTTATGTGAGCACAAAGTCAAGACTGTACTTTTAGCGGCTAGTCTTCCATACACATTACCTCCTATCCTTGCATTGTATGCAATCCCTACACCGCAGATGTCATTATTAGCAACCGCAGCCACTTCCCCAGCACAACGTGTTCCATGACTGGAATCAAAGTAAAACAAAAAACACAAATAAACCCACCACTTAACTAGCAGATACTGGAAAAGCAAATAGTTCAACTTATAGGGTAACTAAACTTTCATAAAACTTCTGACATGTCATAGTGAAACGTCAGACGGTCTGATCGGTGGGAGACAGAGCACTGAGACCCCCACCAATCGCTAAAACTAAGTGGTAGAAGCGCTCGTGTGAGCAGCTTGGTTTATGATCGGCTTTTCTCGGAAAGCCGATGTACCGTTGTGAGGACTCCATAGAAAGTCTACAGCCCCGAGAAAAGCAGAGGAGGGAGTAGAAAGACGAGAAGAGAGAAGAAAGAAGAAGAATACTACTACTACGCTTGTCCCATCAGGACAAACTGTCCATATTCCCAATTAGGTTATATAAAGTCATAGTTAGGGGTTCTCTATTAGCCATAGTTAAGACATGCTCGATAGAGCAGCTGTCACTCTGGAGTACTCAGCGTGACCCCTGTAATACATGTTTGCTCATTCATATGAATGGGAACCATACAATATTACATTTCAGTAGGAAAATGTGTGACCTCCTGCAGCACTGACAGATGATTGCAGAGAATTTCTCATTTATAAAAAAGGCTTGTCTAGACAGGAGAACCACCTTAAATGGGTATTTTGGTTTTATATAAAAAGTGCTTTACCACTTTACTATTTTTTAATTTTTATTTTCTCACCAGTTTCAAGATATTAGTTTGCGGTCATTCTCGTTTACATTTAGAGACTGCGGTAGGTACCTAGTCCTGCTGTCAGCTGAGAAGTAGATACAATTGTATTTAGTCTAGGCAATGCACTTTGAGCTAAATAGTATGGATTTCAGACTGACACAATGTAGCAAACTGCCAGCGAAATATGTGCAGCTGATGTATTTAGCTCGCTGATCGTTGCCTAGACAGGGTACAATGGTCTCCACTTCTGAGCTGACAGCAGTACTGGCTAACTACCGCAGTCTCTGAATGTAAACAAGTGTTGTCATTCACTCACAGCTAATATCTTCAAAATCGTGAGGAATTGAACATGAAGTACATAAAAGTTCTACAACTTTCTAATATACTTTGTTTATACAGAACCAGAAAAAAAAAACCTTTAAGGCAGATCGGTAATCTCCATATGCAGATAACCGGGACAAGTCCATTCTCCTAACAGCCCCCCAAAAAAATAGTGTGCCATTTGGCCAATAGGAATGATTAAAGAATACAGCAAACTCACATTAATGGGTCTGATGTATCCATTAGGTGAGCGCTCCCCCCTGCCTCTCCTCACAGAGTTTGACAAACTGCTGGGTACGCAGATACACAGCAGCTAGACGTCAATCACCACTAAGACAGTTGGAGGAGGCAGGGGTAGCACTTTCCTCATGAATACACAGGACTCATTACTAGGAGTCCAGTATATTCTTTGACCGCTTCAGTGAAGCCCCATGGGTTATTGGCTGCAACCCCTCTGTAACAGACACAATAAATGTTCACAGATGAGGTTTAGGAATATACTTATACACATGCTTACCGGTTTTCATCTGATGGATTATATCGAGGCTGTGGATCCGGGTCGTCATTATTAAAATCATAGCTTGCCAAAAAGTCCTTAAGAAAAATTAAGTTACATGTGTAAATCCCAAGTCTCAGTGGACCAGGAGACTCTTAAGAGGAATGTCTAATGTATTTAATTATAGTTCTATTAATTAGATTTAAATGGACTCTGTGGTGTGCAAATGTAAGATAAAGCTACTTACTAATATTCTCCGGTTTTCAATCGTCACAGGTTGCCCGATTTCACATGGTCTGGGAAGCGAAGAGATTCTCCTGTAAAATGTCGTGTGTCAGGCAGGGAGCTTTCTCCCACTCTGCGTGTCAGTGACGTGTATGAAAAGGCTAGCTGTCTGGCTTAGTTCATTACACGTCCAGGCCACTGGGAGACAGGCCGTGGTTTGAGAGGGGGCGCACCATCAGGCCAGGTTGGTTTTACCCACTCAGGGATTTGCAGCCTGAGGACGGTTTCACCAAGATGGCTAGGGCTTGTTCTTGAAATCCTGGTGGAAAGGTTGCCTAGATGCTCGCGGACTGAGAAATCTGTAAAAAGGACAAAAACAAGGTCCCGGTTTCCTAGAGGTCGTGGCACGATGGACTTTGGTCTAAGGCAGGTAAATGCTCTTTCCACCTGTGGCTTCTGAAATTATTTCATTCGGACAGGCCCTGAAAAGTCGGGAAACTGCAAAAGGAAGAGTCTAGAAACACTTTGAAGCAGTGTTGGCGGACGAGCATTTAAGCCAGGCGGTTCTGTGGATAGAGATAGTGGAAGACGATGCGAGGGCGACAAGGCACCCTAACATCCAGGGAGGCTCCGGACAATTATTTAGAAGCGCTAGACAGCTGTAAGAGCGGTCCACTAATTCTTCATGGAATGCCCCAGAGAAAATATCATGGCAAAGTTAGCAAACCCATTAAGTGGAGTCTCTGCTAACCCAGGTAATAGCGAAAATTGGTCTCAAGGCCAAGCCAGTAGTTTCAAAGGAGGACCTAGGGAAAAACTAAGTGGCGGTCCAAAGAAATCGCTGAATGAGGCTGTATCAGCCATGGAGTTAGTAGTGGTCTTAGCCAGGCAAAGGGCAGGAGGGTCCATCGCTGGACATTTAGCCCATTTGGAGACTATGTCTTCAGGAAAAGGATACATAAGATCCAACCAAGCTGTATGGGAAAACTTCAGGTTAGGGTTTACATTCCTTGGAGATAACCTCTTCAAACTCTGAGTGAGATGGAATGGACTTTTGAGATGGCCTGGATTGGCAAAAGGTGCCCATCTCAGGAGAGGAAGGCGGTTCCGTGTTAGTGATCTGAAAGGCTGGCCATACACTTAAGATAGCTGTCGGCCGAAGGATCATTCGGCTGACAGCTTTTCTCAGCGACTCCCCAATACACACGAACGCTCGTCTGGGTGAAGGGAGAAAGCGGCTGCCAGACCCCTCTGGCAGCAGCTTAACTCCAATCGAACAAAAGGATCGGCATGTTGAATTTCAACAGCCCGGTCCCCCTCTCCCACGACACCTGCCAACGAGGGAGATTCAGGATGCCACCATACACATTAGATGGCCGGCCGGTCCATCCAAAATCTGCAATTTCGGTCGACATACATCTAATGTGCATTTCCACCTTAAGGTATCTAGGAGGAGACAGTACGTGACAGTTTGGACTGCTCCTCATCCAGTTCAGAATTGGAATCTGAAATATCTTCCTCAGATAACACATCCCTAGGAAGAGAGGAGACAGTAGACTGCTCACCTGCATGGTTGGGGATGGGGATAGACTGACTATATAGGAGATACAGATGGCTGGTGAAATTTAGCAAATCAAACCCATTTTGGGGGCCTGTCACGTGAAGAAAACGTGGATGGAGAGTCCAAAAAGAGGTCTGGTCGGAAAGGCGGACCAGGATGCCCATCATGGACTGGGTGACAACAGTAAAGTCACCAATGGCCCAGAAAATGGAAAGGGCCTGTTCTGATTCGGCACATTAAGCACGGGCCATGGATGCTTGGTTTGGATCCCAGCCTGCATCGCACAGAGGAGTAGAGAGGTGTCATCACCAGGTGTCTAAACCCCACATATCCCAAGACGTGTGGTATGAGATGTTAAACAAACATGTAAAAAAATGTATACATCCGATGCATTCCTCTGCTCATAGACTCCCATGTTTAAAAAAAAAAAAGTATGTTAAAGAATTGGTATCATGACAACGCAATTCAAGAAAAGTTAAAAGTTAAGGGTAAAGATCTGCAGGTTGGCCATATGAAAACATTTGGCCACATGTGGAGCACGCATTGTGAGTTACAATGGTTGCCTGTCAAAAGGGATCTCCTTTGGTGTCTGCCAAAGTAGATGGGTCAGAATGTCCCACTTTGAAAAAAAAAGAAAAAAAATGATAAAATAGGGAAAAACTGGAGATAATGATTTCACTGGGATACTGCAATAAGGCAAGGCAGTTACCTCCCTGAAAAAAGTGTAATGGCCACCCAAGGTTACCTAGGTACTGCTAAAGGCTGCACACTGCACTTTTGTTTCCGTTAAAAAAAAACTAGCGAACGGAGAGCAACTGAAACAAGAATTACCATTAAAATCAATGGTAATTCTAACGGGAACGTTGCTTTCCGTTTAACGTTTCGATCCTCTCTTCCTGACGGAAGAGAGGTAAACGTGTACTAAAGCTAGTGTGAAAGAAGCCTTAGTAGGCATCTCAGTTAAAGCTATTAAACTGTATAGAGAGAGGGCCTAACTGAAAATAGATGCCTATGGGCAGATCCTACTCGATTTCAGTAAATGTGGTGCGGTTATCGTGCCAGCAGCAAATGCACCCTTGTGAGTTCTTGTGTGTTGTGTCCTCGGCTCATTGGTGCTGACTGAAGGAGAGCAGAGAGCAAGAGAACCCACCTCTTCCGGGCTGCGATTGTGTCCCAGCAGTCACTTAGTGACTATGCACCAATCGGCAGAACCCTGCCCCCAAAAAGCACGAGGAAAGAGGCAAAAATGACAGCAGGGATCCCGACGAGATGCACCAAAAATGCGGCAACATGCCCGCTTGTTGCATCCGAGAGGGGGATCTTGAAATACTTACCCCCTATAGATCCATCCAGAGAGGAGAGAGGAGAGAGGAGAGAGGAGAGAGGAGAGAGGAGAGAGGAGAGAGGAGAGAGGAGAGAGGAGAGAGGAGAGAGGAGAGAGGAGAGAGGAGAGAGGAGAGAGGAGAGAGGAGAGAGGAGAGAGGAGAGAGGAGAGAGGAGAGAGGAGAGAGGAGAGAGGAGAGAGGAGAGAGGAGAGAGGAGAGAGGAGAGAGGAGAGAGGAGAGAGGAGAGAGGAGAGAGGAGAGAGGAGAGAGAGATAAACGGAAGCCCCAGCACAGATGTGAACATAGACAAATATATATAGCATCATTTTCATTTATTAAAAAAAAAAAAAAAAACACACTAGGTCATTATTCAGAACAGAGAAAATCTGGTTCTATGACTTTCTTGATACTAAGGTGATATTGATATAGTAATAGATGTAAAATGTTAAACCAAAAAATACATTAAAAATGAGTCACAAACATGGGCTTAATATATGATGAAATTAAGATAAAAAAAAACAAACAAAAAAAAACATATACATAGATATAAAGACCCAAAGAGACATAATAAATGATCTGCATATAACCACTCAAGGTTACTTAAAATGGGCATACCCGCTATTATATATTATGTTTTTTCATGTAGGGCTGTATACAAAGCACAAAAGGTGTGCAATTAGTTTTTGGTTAGTGGTCATGAGTATAATTCCCTTAGGGGGTTTATGGTAATGCTACCGCCTCTCAGGCACAAGGCCTTAAAGAATATGTACAGCTTTAAACATCATTTTACAGTTTATCGACATATAATTATATTATTTATCTTGTACTGTTCCTAAGTTCATGCCTGTATTGTAGTCCAGAGCAGCATTTAGACTTCTGCATGTGGTCATTGTAAGCAGTGGCCGTTCCCTGACAGTTTAGCGGACCTCCTATACTGCATCGGGACATATTTTCCTACATCAGATGCCTGTATAAAATACTACTGTACTAAATGCTTCACGTCCCAGGGAATTATGGGCGCTTTCATCCTTGAATAACGGAAATATGTGAACGCAGAATAAGTTGCCACAGGTGAACATAACCTTATGACGCAAGAATAAGGCAAGACAAGAAATGAAACTGTATAATGCAGCATTTCACATAGAATGTTTCTATATGGAAACTGTAAAAACGGCTGACATGTGCATTAAGTTTCAGAATTGTATATAAACATTTCTTACAAAGTTCTCTTCCAGGTCAGGGTGATCTTTTTCAATTCCATCATCCAGGATAGTTACCACCACTCCGTGTCCAGTAAAGCCATGACCCCATGCAGACAGTATGTTCAAGTCTGGGATAACATCATTGTTCTAGAAAACAGTCCAATAGTATATTATAACATTTCTAACTATATACAGCTTTTGTACATGTGTAAATGTAGTATTGTATGCATTTACTGGACTACGGTTTCTCAGCACCCTTTCTTCTTAATCGGTTTGATACACATTGCCAAAAACGGTCGCACATCCCGTCTGACTTGCAAGCAGTGCTGTCAAAACGAACGACCACCATGTCGGAACCAAACGGACCCCATTATTACTACGTAGGGTACGTCAGCTACAGTCGGTGCTCAGCGGACGATAGGTCAGGTGTTGCGTCCTGGTTTTTGTTATAACTGGAAACCAGGACACCGCTGTAAAAAGAGCTTTAGAAACTATGCATAATTGATATTGCCGCGTCCGTAATGGCCTGAACTATAAAAATATAAATCTAATTTATCCCACACGGTGACCGCCATAAAAATTTGTCATTTATAGCGCACGGTGAATGCCGTGAAAAAAATAAATAAAATTCATAAAAATAAAAAAAAACAATAGCATTTTTGACGGCCTAATTATACTAAATTCCGCAAAGAACCTATGGGATCAAAATGCTCACTATACCCCTAGACAAATTCTTTTTAGGGCTGTAGTTCCCAAATGGGGTCACTTCTGGGGGGTGTCCACTTTTTGGTCCCTCAGGGGCTTTGCAAATGCGACATGACACCCGAAAACCAATTGAGTAAACTTGAGCTCCAAAAGCCAAATAGCGCTCCTTCCCTTCTGAGCCCTGCCATGTGTCCAAACAGCCGATTATTACCACATATGGGGTATTGCCGTAATCAGGAGAAATTGATTTACAAATCTTGAGGGGCTTTTTCCTCTTTATTCCTTGTAAAAAAATATTTATAATTTCTAAGTTATATTGAAAAAAATTTAGATTTTCATTTTTACGGACTAATTCCACTAAATTCATCAAAAAACCTGTGAGGTTAAAATGCTCACTATACCCCTTGATAAATTCCTTGAGGGGTGTAGTTTGCCAAATGGTGTCTTTTTGGGGGTGTTTCCACGGTTTTGGCATCACAAAACCTCTTCAAACCTGACATGGTGCCTAAAATATATTCTAATAAAATGGAGGCACCAAAATCCACTAGGTGCTCATTTGCTTCTGAGGCCTGTGTTTCAGTCCATTACCACACTAGAAACTGAGCACAATGATATAATTGTTACGTTCCGTTAATTTTCAAAATTGACTGCCTGGATTAGAACGATTAAAAAAAATTGTTTAATGGGCAATTCATTAAAATGAGCTCTCCTAGCCCTAAATACAGTACAACAGGCTCAGACAAGCGGTCAGTAATGGAGAGGTATACTGGTGTGGTGATGTTGTTCCCCCGCCAAGTGAAACCTCTCCCCTTATGATATATTGTACTGACGCCCCTCGCTGACTAAGACAATCCAACGCGTTTCAGTGCCACAGGTGAAAGTGACACATCAGGGATTATCGGGTCTTTAAATACACTTATTTTTTGCTGTTTCTGCCGGTTAGCACAATTGTGTGCTGGTACAACCACTCTAATGCATTGGCCGCACACGCGCCGGCGAAGTTCCAGTCTTTTGACAGGCCAAAGCCCACCCACTCTGCTGGCGTAGCATCAGCTCGGCACCAACCCGCAGTGAACACGTCAAATGACGACGTGGCAGGATTTGCGCCGAGCCCCCTTTTTACCTGCCAATCATATTTAGCTTGGACGCTACATTGTCCCTAGTTACCTTGGAGACCTCAAAGCGGATGTTTACTGTTGCAGAGATCTAATACCATGGTGCAAGTGTATCTCAACAAAGAAGATACCAACACCCCATCCCCAATCAGATTAGATTAGTGGAAGAGAATTCACTAGTTAGATTGAATTTACAGTGCTTGTTAAAAAACGAACTTCAGAACGATAGTATACTCGGTATTACAGCGTACATACGACCCAGGGAGAACTGATATAAACCCATTACTTGCTATACACGCATATTGATCTAACATGCGGAAAAACATCGACATGGGTAAAGTCCCCCCAGGGCAAGCCATATTAGGTACACTGTATAAATATTAACATTACATTTATCCAAAGAATACTACCTCTAGATTATAAGACACTGAATAAGTGGCAGAAAAACATCCACCACTAAATACAAAGCCATTCAGAGATATGAGAAAGTCCGTTTTTTAAATTTTAGTTTTTTTTAGGGAATGCTCTTATAAAAAACAGGCATATGAGATCTGTTCATTGAGACCTAGGGTACAAATGGTCTGTAGACGGTAGATCCATTGTGCTTCTTTTTGCAGGATCCTCCTATCCAGGTCACCGCCTCTCAATGTCTGTCTAATACATTCCACCCCCTGAAATTTGAGGCTTGAAGTATCGCCCTTGTAACACTCCCAGACATGACGGGACACTGGGGTGTCCTCTTTTCGCCTGGCATCACAAATATGTTCCTTGATCCTCCTTCTGAATTCCCTTCTCGTTTTCCCTACATATTGCAATTTACAACCACAGGTGATCAGATAAACTAACCCCTTGGTTTTGCAATTAATATAGGACCTGTTCTCAAAGACCTTCCCTGTAATCGTGCTGTTGAATTTACTGCTACAGAGTATAGACGCACACGCCTTGCAGGACCCACATCTGTAGCTTCCTTTTAGGCCACTCTTCAACCAGGTACCAGCTGGCTCCTGGGTATTCAAATGGCTATGCACTATCCGATTCTTTATATTACATCCACGTCTATACGCAATCAAAGGTTGACTCTCCTACCAAGCCCCCAATATCTGGGTCAGCTTGCAAAATTCCCCAGTAGCGTTGTAGGATAGACCGAATCTCAACACTGGCAGAGTCGAAAGTGCCAATGACCCTGGCTATGTCCTCCTCAACTTTCTTCGGTTTTGGGTTGAGTAGGTCATCCAGATTACTGCCTAGTGCATTCTGATAGGCTTCTTTCAAGACATGTCTCGGATATCCTCTACGCCGGAACCTATTTTCCAGTTCCCGTGCCGATATCTTATAGTCGGATATAGTCGAACAGTTTCGGCGTGCCCTCAAATATTGGCCCTTCGGAATACCACGTCTAAGACTTAAAGGATGACAGCTTTCCCATCTTAGGAGACTATTTGTGGCAGTAGTTTTTCTATACATGTTAGTTTGAATGGCTCCTGAGGGTGTCTTATAAATCATAACATCAAGGAATGTGATCTTGTTCTCATTAATTTGTGACGTAAAGAAAATACCTAGATTGTTCACATTAAGGATCCCCACGAACTCCTCAAATTCTCCCTTAGTTCCTTTCCATAATATCAGAATATAGTCTATGAATCTAATCCATAGAAGGATGCAGGAAGTCCATTGTTCCATTAATTCAGTGATGACACATTCTTTTTCCCACCAGCCCAGATATAGGTTGGCATAAGTGGGGGCACATGGACTCCCCATAGCAACCCCCTTGAGCTGGTGGTAGATCTTCTGATCGAACAGAAAGAAGAAGTTGTGCTCCAATATAAATCTCAAAGAGATAAATTCATTGTGGGCCTGAAAATGTGTACCTTTACCTCTAAGAAAATAATCAATGGCAATGCATCCCTGATCATGAGGAATGGAGCTATACAATGCCTCAACATCCAATGAAGCAAGAAATACATCATGATCGAGACGGATGCCTTCCAGTTTTCTCAGGGCATCCATCGTATCCCTGACATAGGAAGGCAATGACACTACAAAGGGTCTGAGGATCTGATCCAAATACACACTGCCATTTTGCGACAAACGGTCTATCCCCGATACAATTGGGCGACCTTTTAATGGGGTCGTCCCTTTATGGATTTTAGGTAAACTGTAGAACGTTGCGACCTGAGGGAATTCAGTCAGCATAAATTTTAATTCTTTCTCGCTGATCAGGTTGAGAGCTTTAGCTGGATCCAAAATACCTTTCAACTGATTTTTAAAAATCCTAGTGGGATCAGACTCCAAAACTCTGTAGCATTGTTGATCATGCAATATACAGACACATTTTCTTGTAACGGCTGCGATCCATGACCATGACATTACCGCCTTTATCAGAAGGCTTAATAATGATCGTGTCATCCGTTTCAAGGGATCGTAACCCTGCCATTTCCTCCTTGGTGGTGTTGAAGTGACCAAGCTTAGAGTCATCAAGCGACCTAAGTTGGTCTTCAACAACCTTCACAAAGACATCTATGGGGGTATTGTCATTTAGAGGTGCAAATTTGGTGGAGGGGGCCCTCAGATCTGTAAACGGACCCTTGCCTATCTCTCTTTGACCTTCCTCCCATAGTCCCTCCAGCAATCTGAGATCTGGCAGATCGTCCTCCACTATACCCAATTCTAGACATTTACGACGATTGTGCGTCTTAAAAAATTTCTTCCATTTTAATTTTCGGGCAAATAAGTTTAGATCCTTTACCCAGGTAAACAAATTAAACCTGTTGGTAGGGACGAATGACAAAACCCCTTCTGAGGATGCCAATTTCCTCACTTGTTAACACTCGTGAGGATAAATTGATAACCTGGGATTCATCCTCGTCAGACCTGGACCTGTAGCTTACATGTCCCTCCTGTCTCTCAACAGGTATTCCGAGATGGGATGGCTTTTGGCTAAAAACCACCTCCACGACTCGGTCCTTTTCCTCTCCCTCTCAGATTTACACGGGTGGGATAACGACTCTGGGGGGACTTTACCCATGTCGATGTTTTTCCGCATGTTAGATCAATATGCGTGTATAGCAAGTAATGGGTTTATATCAGTTCTCCCTGGGTCGTAAGTACGCTGTAATACCGAGTATACTATCGTTCTGAAGTTCGTTTTTTAACAAGCACTATAAATTCAATCTAACTAGTGAATTATTATCTTCCACTAATCTAATCTGATTGGGGATGGGGTGTTGGTATCTTCTTTGTTGAGATACACTTGCACCATGGTATTAGATCTCTGCAACAGTAAACATCCGCTTTGAGGTCTCCAAGGTAACTAGGGACGCTGTAGCGTCCAAGCTAAATCTGATTGGCAGGTAAAAAGGGGGCTCGGCGCAAATCCTGCCACGTCATCATTTAACGTGTTCACTGCGGGTTGGTGCCGGGCTGATGCTACGCCAGCAGAGTGGGTGGGCTTTGGCCTGTCAAAAGACTGGAACTTCGCCGGCGCGTGTGCGGCCAATGCATTAGAGTCGTACACGCGCCGGGAGGTTGTACCAGCACACAATTGTGCTAACCGGCAGAAACAGCAAAAAATAAGTGTATTTAAAGAAACGATAATCCCTGATGGTGTCACTTTCACCTGTGGCACTGAAACGCGTTGGATTGTCTTAGTCAGCGAGGGGCGTCAGTACAATATATCATAAGGGGAGAGGTTTTACTTGGCGGGGGAACAACATCACCACACCAGTATACCTCTCCATTACTGACCGCTTGTCTGAGCCTGTTGTACTGTATTTAGGGCTAGGAGAGCTCATTTTAATGAATTACCCATTAAAAAAAATTTTTAATCGTTCTAATCCAGGCAGTCAACATTACCACACTAGGGCCACATGTGGGATATTTCTAATAACTGTAGAATATGGGCAATAAATATGGAGTTGCATTTCTCTGGTAAAACCTTTTGTGTTACAGAAAAAAATTGATTTTCCGACAAAAAAAAAAAAAAAGAAATTTGTAAATTTCCTCTCTACTTTTGCTTTAATTCCTGTGAAACACCTAAAGGGTTAAGAAACTTTCTAAATGCTGTATTGAATACTTTGAGGGGTGCAGTTATTAAAATTGGGCAAATTATGGGGTGTCTAATATATAAGTCCCTCAAAGCCACTTCAGAATTGAACTGGTACCTACAAAAAAAGGTTTTGGAAATTTTCTTGAAAATGTGAGAAATTGCTGCTAAAGTTCTAAGCCGTGTAACGTCCTAGAAAAATAAAAGGATGTTCCATAAAACGATGCCAACATAAAGTAGACATATGGGAATTGTTAATTACTAACTATTTTGAGTGGTATTACCATCTGTTTTACAAGCAGATACATTTAAAATTTAGAAAAATGCAAATTTTCTCTAAAGTTTTCACAAACAAATACTGAATTTATTGATCACATTTTGCCACTAACAAAGTACAATATGTCACGAGAAAATCTCAGAATCGCTCGGATAGGTAAAAGCATTCCGAAGTTATTACCACATAAAGTGACGTCAGATTTGAAAAAATTGGCTGCGTCCACAAGGCCAAAACAGGCTCAGCCCTGAAGGGGTTAACTAAAATCTGAACAAAGTCCAGAAAATCCAAGTGAATTGTCCTGATGCGTCGTATTACGATATTTCACACTTAAATAACTACCACAGAAGGGATGTGCTTACCATGTACCACTGTTTACGGAACAAGGGATCTGTGGGCACCAAATTGTTCTGTCTTTTTGATCTTTTCTTTATAGTCTGCTGCTCAAACCAATGCACCTGTTGGTTAGAGGAAAACACCTTAAATTGTAGCTAAATATCCAGGAGATGATCGTCAAATAAGCCCTGATAAAGCTGAAATACAAAAAACTTGTTGGTCCACACTTTAAAACTAGGTAGGCTGGAAATAAAAGGTAAAATCGGTGTAAAGGAGAATGTATACATGGGGTAAGATCTTGTCAAGGCAATCAAATTTTCTTAATGAATTAAAATAGTTTTTTTGAAGTTGCACATTTGTAAGACCCAAAAAAAAAAAAGGCATGGACTCGTAAGACCAAAAAGGCATGGACTCGTAAGACCAAAAAGGCATGGACTCGTAAGACCAAAAAGGCATGGACTCGTAAGACCAAAAAGGCATGGACTCGTAAGACCAAAAAGGCATGGACTCGTAAGACCAAAAAGGCATGGACTCGTAAGACCAAAAAGGCATGGACTCGTAAGACCAAAAAGGCATGGACTCGTAAGACCAAAAAGGCATGGACTCGTAAGACCAAAAAGGCATGGACTCGTAAGACCAAAAAGGCATGGACTCGTAAGACCAAAAAGGCATGGACTCGTAAGACCAAAAAGGCATGGACTCGTAAGACCAAAAAGGCATGGACTCGTAAGACCAAAAAGGCATGGACTCGTAAGACCAAAAAGGCATGGACTCGTAAGACCAAAAAGGCATGGACTCGTAAGACCAAAAAGGCATGGACTCGTAAGACCAAAAAGGCATGGACTCGTAAGACCAAAAAGGCATGGACTCGTAAGACCAAAAAGGCATGGACTCGTAAGACCAAAAAGGCATGGACTCGTAAGACCAAAAAGGCATGGACTCGTAAGACCAAAAAGGCATGGACTCGTAAGACCAAAAAGGCATGGACTCGTAAGACCAAAAAGGCATGGACTCGTAAGACCAAAAAGGCATGGACTCGTAAGACCAAAAAGGCATGGACTCGTAAGACCAAAAAGGCATGGACTCGTAAGACCAAAAAGGCATGGACTCGTAAGACCAAAAAGGCATGGACTCGTAAGACCAAAAAGGCATGGACTCGTAAGACCAAAAAGGCATGGACTCGTAAGACCAAAAAGGCATGGACTCGTAAGACCAAAAAGGCATGGACTCGTAAGACCAAAAAGGCATGGACTCGTAAGACCAAAAAGGCATGGACTCGTAAGACCAAAAAGGCATGGACTCGTAAGACCAAAAAGGCATGGACTCGTAAGACCAAAAAGGCATGGACTCGTAAGACCAAAAAGGCATGGACTCGTAAGACCAAAAAGGCATGGACTCGTAAGACCAAAAAGGCATGGACTCGTAAGACCAAAAAGGCATGGACTCGTAAGACCAAAAAGGCATGGACTCGTAAGACCAAAAAGGCATGGACTCGTAAGACCAAAAAGGCATGGACTCGTAAGACCAAAAAGGCATGGACTCGTAAGACCCAAAAGGCATGGACTCGTAAGACCAAAAGGCATGGACTCGTAAGACCAAAAGGCATGGACTCGTAAGACCAAAAGGCATGGACTCGTAAGACCAAAAGGCATGGACTCGTAAGACCAAAAGGCATGGACTCGTAAGACCAAAAGGCATGGACTCGTAAGACCAAAAGGCATGGACTCGTAAGACCAAAAGGCATGGACTCGTAAGACCAAAAGGCATGGACTCGTAAGACCAAAAGGCATGGACTCGTAAGACCAAAAGGCATGGACTCGTAAGACCAAAAGGCATGGACTCGTAAGACCAAAAGGCATGGACTCGTAAGACCAAAAGGCATGGACTCGTAAGACCAAAAGGCATGGACTCGTAAGACCAAAAGGCATGGACTCGTAAGACCAAAAGGCATGGACTCGTAAGACCAAAAGGCATGGACTCGTAAGACCAAAAGGCATGGACTCGTAAGACCAAAAGGCATGGACTCGTAAGACCAAAAGGCATGGACTCGTAAGACCAAAAGGCATGGACTCGTAAGACCAAAAGGCATGGACTCGTAAGACCAAAAGGCATGGACTCGTAAGACCAAAAGGCATGGACTCGTAAGACCAAAAGGCATGGACTCGTAAGACCAAAAGGCATGGACTCGTAAGACCAAAAGGCATGGACTCGTAAGACCAAAAGGCATGGACTCGTAAGACCAAAAGGCATGGACTCGTAAGACCAAAAGGCATGGACTCGTAAGACCAAAAGGCATGGACTCGTAAGACCAAAAGGCATGGACTCGTAAGACCAAAAGGCATGGACTCGTAAGACCAAAAGGCATGGACTCGTAAGACCAAAAGGCATGGACTCGTAAGACCAAAAGGCATGGACTCGTAAGACCAAAAGGCATGGACTCGTAAGACCAAAAGGCATGGACTCGTAAGACCAAAAGGCATGGACTCGTAAGACCAAAAGGCATGGACTCGTAAGACCAAAAGGCATGGACTCGTAAGACCAAAAGGCATGGACTCGTAAGACCAAAAGGCATGGACTCGTAAGACCAAAAAGGCATGGACTCGTAAGACCAAAAAGGCATGGACTCGTAAGACCAAAAAGGCATGGACTCGTAAGACCAAAAAGGCATGGACTCGTAAGACCAAAAAGGCATGGACTCGTAAGACCAAAAAGGCATGGACTCGTAAGACCAAAAAGGCATGGACTCGTAAGACCAAAAAGGCATGGACTCGTAAGACCAAAAAGGCATGGACTCGTAAGACCAAAAAGGCATGGACTCGTAAGACCAAAAAGGCATGGACTCGTAAGACCAAAAAGGCATGGACTCGTAAGACCAAAAAGGCATGGACTCGTAAGACAAAAAGGCATGGACTCGTAAGACAAAAAGGCATGGACTCGTAAGACAAAAAGGCATGGACTCGTAAGACAAAAAGGCATGGACTCGTAAGACAAAAAGGCATGGACTCGTAAGACAAAAAGGCATGGACTCGTAAGACAAAAAGGCATGGACTCGTAAGACAAAAAGGCATGGACTCGTAAGACAAAAAGGCATGGACTCGTAAGACAAAAAGGCATGGACTCGTAAGACAAAAAGGCATGGACTCGTAAGACAAAAAGGCATGGACTCGTAAGACAAAAAGGCATGGACTCGTAAGACAAAAAGGCATGGACTCGTAAGACAAAAAGGCATGGACTCGTAAGACAAAAAGGCATGGACTCGTAAGACAAAAAGGCATGGACTCGTAAGACAAAAAGGCATGGACTCGTAAGACAAAAAGGCATGGACTCGTAAGACAAAAAGGCATGGACTCGTAAGACAAAAAGGCATGGACTCGTAAGACAAAAAGGCATGGACTCGTAAGACAAAAAGGCATGGACTCGTAAGACAAAAAGGCATGGACTCGTAAGACAAAAAGGCATGGACTCGTAAGACAAAAAGGCATGGACTCGTAAGACAAAAAGGCATGGACTCGTAAGACAAAAAGGCATGGACTCGTAAGACAAAAAGGCATGGACTCGTAAGACAAAAAGGCATGGACTCGTAAGACAAAAAGGCATGGACTCGTTTGGAATTTTGAGGCAGATTTTCCGCTGGCTGCACGCAGATTTTCGCGGCGTTTTTCACCCGCGGCCATTGAGCGCCACGGGCAAAATAGGCCACGAAATACGCTTCTTCTGCCTCCCATTGATGTCAATGGGAGGTCAGAAGCGTAAACGCCCGAAGAAAGGGCATGGCCCTTTTTCCCGCGAGACTGTTTTTACGCTCGCGGGAAAAAACCTCCTCCGCCTCCCATTGAAATCAATGGGAGGCATTTTCGGCAGTTTTTTGGCGCATTTACCAACACGGTTTCCACGTCAAAAAAACGTGTAAAAAAAAACTCAGTGTGAACTGGCCCTAACACTTCATGGACTGAACAAATGTTGCCTGTTAGACATGCGGGGCTAAAGCTACCTAAAGCGAAGTAAAACTATATATACACACACTAGTTATATAACAGTATGTACAGAAATTCATGACAAATAACCTCATGCGAATATACGGGAATAGTGTATATACAAGCACTGCCAAAAGGTGTAGGCCTCACAAAAAGTGTGATATTCATTCCTGTTCACGGGACTGCTAAACCCCACATTGTAAGGCCAAACAACACCACAGAGATGGAGTCAAAATTGGATGATGTCTTGGTTCAGGAAAAAGGGAATGCTAAGAAGAACTTGAGTGGGGCAAGAGGTCATCATGTCCCAAACAATACTGCACCGGAACACTTTACCTGAGGTTCTTTTTTCAGTCGGATGTGCCTACCCCAGTGAGGACTATGAGATTTTTTTTGGACTCCACGATGTTGCAAATGGTAGAAATGACTCCCATGTATAACCTGTTCAAAATAAACCACACCGCAACATGAGGGAATGCATATGTACATGTTCATTGCTTTCATAACTACTACAAGTGCCTTCAGAGTTTCCATCGCGATCTTATGAGGTCTTTATTGAAGAAGCACAACCCGCTGAAAAAGAAGCGCAAATGGCTGAAAAAAACGGAGCTGTTTTCAAGGGAAAACAGCCTCTGATTTTCAGCCGTTTTTTAAGCAAAAAGCGTTTTTGCAGCGTTTGAGCGGTTTTTCTATTAAGTCAATGAAAAATGGCTCCAAAAACGTCTCAACAAGTGACATGCACTTCGTTTTACGAGGCGTTTTTTTTTACTCGGCCGTTTTTAAAAACGGCCGCGTAAAAAATGCCCCGTGGGAACGTAACTCCGTTTTTCTCTTTGAAATCAATGGGCAGATGTTTGGAGGGGTTCAGCCCCCGCATCTTTAGCCATTTTTCGGGGCGTTTACGGCCCGAAAAATGGCTGAAAATAGCCTGCGTGAACATACCCTTATAAGGCCACAAGTCACACATTTGTTGCTGATTATTTATATGGTTTCCACACCGAAAATCTGCAACAAAGTACAGCATAACGTAAAGGAATGGAGGTTTATATAACTATTATCTAAAAAAAAAAAACTGCCCTCTATGCTACGTAGCCCTTAATATATACTTTGTCCTTTCTGACATCAATGAGATTTTACAGATAAGGTTTTGGCCAGTCATAGAAAAGTATATAAAACTCACTGTTAGGTCTCATGCACATGGCTGTATTATGGTTCAGTTTTGAACAGAGCCATATGGCACGTTAACCGTACCTCCATATGCCTCCAATTTAATACAGAGGCTTTTTATGAATGCCACAGAAAATAAAGTGGTAATATGCTTTATCTAATACTATATGTATAGAGTATATATATATATATATATATATATATATATATATATATATATATATATATAACACCCTCCGCCGTGTGCAGGATGCCATAAACCCTTCCCGCTACAGCCAGCTTTCACCTACCAAACAAAGTGACACGTTCGATATGAAAAATGTGGCTCTGTGTGGTTCAATTTGTGGAATGCTTTAAAAAGGCTATTTACGCCTTTGAAAAAAAAATGTTTTAATTATTATACTTTGTATCACAATGTGTTTGGTGCAACTTTCTAATTACTATTACAATTATTTTTACTTTTTCAGATACAACTGCTTTGTATCCTGTATACAGAGCAGCTGTATCTTCCGCCGAGACCTGAATCAGATATGATTGATAACAGGTGGATACACCCGGTGTCACTGAACCAGTCAGTCCCACTAACCTGACGGATGCAAGTCTCAGCACAAAAATCTGCTGTGTATACAGGATACAAAGCAGCTGTATCTGAAAGAGTAAAAATAATTAAATGAAAAAATTAATTAGAAAGTTGCACCAAACTGTAAAGAAAATAGTTTTCAAAAGTTGTACATAGCCTTTAACTTATCCAAGCGATTCTGAGAATTTTATCGTGACACTTTATGATAGTGGTACATTTTGGTCGATACATTCATTGTTTATTTGTGAAAAACACCAAAATTTACAGAATATTTGGAAAAATTATCTGTTCTCAAAAAAGGATTTTCTCGGCTTGTAAGACAGATAGTAACTTTTGTGTAGTGTTACTAATTAACATTTCCCACAGGCCTACTTTATTAAATATTTTACACATCTTTTATTGTTTTAGGATGTTTGGAGGCGCACAAGTTTAGCAGCAGTTATTCAAATTTAAGAAAATTTCCAAAACCCATTTGTTTAGGGATAAATTCAGTTCTGAAGTAGTTTTGAGGCTTCTATACGTTAGAACCCCTCTTAACCCCTTCCCGACATTTGTCGTACGGATACGTAACGGAAAGCTAGTGCTTCGCGCATTTTGCCGTATCCATACGGCAAATGGCGGACACCGGCTCAGAAGCAGTCGGTGCCACCATCCCCGGGTGTCGGCCGAACGTCATAGCCGACACCCTGGGGTAATGGCGAGGACCGCAGTTTGCTCCAATCCCTCGCCATTAACCCCTTAAATGCAACGGTCAAAAGCAATCGCTGAATTTAAGGTGTTTGCAGCTCATCAGCACCCCAGCAATGAAATTGCCGGTTATGCCGCAGGCGGGGCCTAAAAGGCTTCTGTAGCCGCCGGCAAGATGACGCAGAGTCAGGAGCTGAGTCGGCATCATCAGCGGTGGATGTCCGCTATATGTTACAGCTGACATCCACCTGTAACGGCAGGAACCGGAGCTAGCTCCGATTCCTACCATTAACACCTTAGATGCAGCGATCGAAAGCGATCACTGCATCTTAGTGGTTGGCAGCAAATCGGTAGCTCTGCCCTGCAATCGCTGGACTGCAGACTGCTACTATGGCAACAGGAGGCCCAACAATGGCCTCCTGCTTTGCCACTACGGAAGCCGATTAGGCTCCGTCCGGAGGCGAAACCTAATCTGTTTGCTGTCAGATCTAATAAATTGCACTATATAGGTATTGCAATGTATTAGAAAAATAATCTGACAGCTGGACCTTCAAGTCCCCTAGTGGAAAAAAAAAAAAAAGTTGTTAGAAGTAAAATAAAAGTTTCAAGTAATAAAATAAAACACAATTGCCCTTTTTCCATTACTGAAAAAAAAAAATAAACCATACATATTTTGTATCGCCGCGTCTGTAGCGGCCTGAAATATAAAACTATTATGATGTTTATTCCACGTGGTGTTTGGCATAAAACATAAAATGGGAAAAACTATGCCAGAATTTAGTTTTTTGGGTCACTTTGCCCTACAAAAATTGGAATAAAAATTGATCAAAAAGTCGCATGTATCCAAAAATGCTACCAATACTAACTGCAGCTTGTCCAGAAAAAAAACAGCTCTCATACAGCTCAGTCGACGAAAAAATAAAAAACGTATGGTTCTCAGAACATGCCGACAAAAAAACAAAAAAAAAAAAAAAACAAATTCTTTTTACAAAAGTAATTTTATTGTGCCAGAATCGTACTGACCTGCAAAATAAAGTTAACATGTAATTTATGACGTGTGGTGAACGCTGTATAAAAAAATAAATAAACTATGTCAGAATTGCTGTTTTTTGGTCTATCAAAAAAAAAAAAAATAGAATAAAAAGTGATCAAAAAGTCGCATGTACCACAAAATGGTACCAATAATAAACTACAGCTTGTCCCACAAAAAAAAAAAAAAAAACAGCCCTCGTACCACTACATCTATGAAAAAATAAATTAGTTACGGCTCCAATAAGTCAGGAAATAAAAATATCCAATTGTGCAGCCCGAGGGGAACATTTGTTCTGTTTCAAGAGGCGAATTTTCAAGGCCCTAAATTTAGGGAACCAGGAAGGGGAGGGCCCAAGTATATCTGCTGGAAGCGAGGGCGCACGTATTATACCAGGACGACCCTTTCACGGCAAAATTCCCCAAACTGCAAATGTGCGGAGTGTGGACCAAAAGGGGCATAAGAAAGGCACTGGCCTGTGCACAAAGGATTGCTTCACAGCGTAACAAATATTTATAGATTTTATTTTATTTTTTTTACCTATTATTAAACCACCTGACTATGCCCCTGATATACTCTGCCCAGCTTACATGTATCCCCACATTATAAACTAAAATACCAATAAAACTACTACCAAGCAAAACCCACGCTCCAAAAGCCAAAAGGCACTACCTCCCGTCTGAAACCTACAGCGTGCCCAAATAGCTGTTTACTTCCACATATATGGCATCGCCAGACCCGGGAGAACACTTAACAATTTTTGGGGTGTGTGTACCCAGTGGCACAAGCTGGCATATTTGACACTGAAATGGCATATCGAGGGAGAAATTTAATTTTTTACTTTGCACCATCCACAGCGTAATCATTCATGGAAAAGACCTGTGGGGTGAAAATGCTCACTACCCCCCTTAATAAACGCCTTGAGGGGTGCAGTTTCCAAAATGAGGTCACTTCTCAGGGGTTTCTTTTATTATTTCACATCAGAGCCCTGCAATTGTGAACCAATACTGTGTAAACCGCCAAAATTAGGCCTCAACTTCGCATGGTACTCTTTCACTCCTGAGCCCTGTCGTATGTCCAGGCAAAAGATTAGGGCCAAATGTAGGGTGATTCCAAAACTGGTAAACACAGCAGAATAATTAGAGAGCTGACTTGTTATGGTGGCACAAGCTGGGCACCACATATTGGCATATCTATGCAAAAGAAATCCCATTTTCACTCTGCAACATCGAGTGCACACTAATTTCTGCAAAACGACTGCGGGGTTACAATGCTCACTACACCCCTAGGTGAATACCTTGAGGGGTGTAGTTTCCAAAATGTGGTCACTTCTGGGGGGGGGGGGGGGTCCACCGTTTTGGTCCCACAGGGGCTTTGCAAATGTGACGTAGCGCCCAGAAACCAATCTAGCAAAATCTGCACCCCAATAGCCAAATGGCACTCCTTCCCTTCTGAGTCCTTCCGTGTGCCCAAAGAGCAGTTTATGACCACATATGGGGTATTGCCATACTGTAGAGAAGTTGTTTTATAATGTTGGGGTTCTTTTTTTCCTTTATTTATTGAGAACGTGAAAAATTTAGCTAAAGCTACGTCTTATTGAAGAAAAAGGATTTTTTTTATTTTCACTGCCCAACTCTAATTTAATAAATGGAGTCACTTTTTCGGCATTTTCACTGTTTTGTCCCCTCAGGGGCTTTGCAAATGCGACATGGCCTCCGCAAACCATTCCTGCTAAATGTGATCTCCAAAAGCCAAATCGCGCTCTTTCCCTTCTAAGCCCTGCCGTATGTCCAAAAAGCCGTTTATGACCACCATATTGTTTTACTCAGGAGAAATTGCTTTACAAGCGTTGCAGTGCTTTTTCTCCTTTAGTCCTTGTCGAAGTGAAAAAAAATTAGCTAAACTTACATTTTCTTTGAAAAATCTTTTAGGATTTTCATTTTCACGGCCTACTTGCAATAATTTCTGCAAAAAAACTGCGGGATCAAAATGCTCACTATACCTAATTTCCTTGAAGTCTGCGGTTTCCCAAATGGGGTCATTTTTGGGGGATTTCCAGTATTTTGGCACTGCAAGAGCCCTTCAAACCTGACACGGTGCCTAAAATATATCCTAATAAAAAGGAGGCCCCAAAATCCACTACCATAAAGTACAATGTGTCACGAGAAAACAATATCAGAATCGCTTGGATAGGTAAAAGCATTGCGAAGTTTACCACACAAAGTGAAACATGTCAGATTTGAAAAATGAGGCAGGAAGGTCAAAAGTGGCCAAAGCGGGAAGGGGTTAAATCACCCTTTTAAACATTTTTTTTAAAAAAATGCACTTCCAAAGTATTTAACCCTTTAATGACCAGCCTATTTTAAGCCTTAATGACCAAGCTATTTTTTAAGTTTTGCTATCGTCGCATTCCAAGAGATATGACATTTTATTTTTGCGTCGACATAGCTGTATAAGGACTTGTGTTTTGCGGGACAAGTTGTATTTTTTTTTTATAGCACCATTTTGGGGTACATATAATTTATTGATTAACTTTTATTAACTTTTTTTGGGGGGAGGGAGGGAATAGTAAAAAACAGAAATTTCGCCACTCTTCTTTGCGTCTTAAATCTACGCCGTTTACCGTGTGCTATAAACACAATAACTTTATTCAGCGGGTTGTTACGATTGCAACGATACCAAATTTGTATCTATTTTGTATGTTTTACTACTTTTACACAGTGAAATCACTTCTTATTTTAAAAAAAATGATTTTGTTTTTGTGTCTCCATATTTGAAGAGCCATAACTTTTTTATTGTTCCGCCGATGCAGCTGTAGGAGGGGTTTTTTTCGCGGGACGACTTGAAGTTTTTATTGGTACCATTTTCGAGTAGATGCGACTTATTGATCACTTTTTTTTTTTTTTTTTTTAAGGCAGGATCCACAGAAAGCAGCAATCTTTCCATTGTTTTTTTATTTTATTTTGTACGGCGTTCACCGTGCGGGTTAAATAATGTAATAACTTTATAGTCGGGGGTCCGTACAGACGCGGCAATACCAAATATCTGTAACTTTTTTACTTTATTTTGTTTTTTTAATAAAGCATTTTGTAAGGGGAAAAAGTGGATTTTTCATTTATTTATTTTTCACCTTTTTTTTTTCTTATTAACTTTATGAAACTTTTTTACTAGTCCCAATAGGGGACTTTACTATGCGATCATCTGATCGCTTTTATAATACACTGCAATACTTCTGTATTGCAGGCATTTACTACAGGCAGACCTGGTGGCCTTTATTAGGCCCCCGGCTGCCATCGGAGACACAGACACTTGGCGATCTTATCGCCGGGTGTCGGTGGGATAAGAGGGAGCTCCCTCCCTCTCTCCAAAACAACTCCGATGCGGCGCTCGCTATTGAGCGCCGCATCTGAGGGGTTAAACGGGTGAGAGCGATACTGATATCATTTTAATGTTTTATTTTTGTAACACAGGATGTGGTATCATCCTAATGCTGCAGTTTTTAGAAATATCCCCTATGTGGCACTAGTGTGCTACTCGACTGCAACACATACCTCAGAAATAAAGACGCACATTGTGTATCTTGAGGCCTCTATTTTATTAAGATGTTTTCCAGGCATGTTTGTAGAGGTCTTGAGGTGTCAAAACATAAGAAACACCCCACTTCCCCAAAAAAAAACATTTTGGAAACTACACTCATCAAGGAATTCATCTAGGGGTGTAGTGAGCATTTTGATCCCACAGGTGTTTCATAGATTTTATTAGAATCGGCTAGTGAAAATGTATAGAATATGTATTTTTAGATCAACATTTGTTTTCATTTCCACAAGGAATAAAGGAGAAAAAAAAACCACTGCAACATTTGTAAAGCTATTTCTCCCTCGAGATCGGGCATGTTCACACGGCCTATTTACGGGCATAATTCAGGCGTTTTACGCCTCGAACTACGCCTGAAAAGACTGCTCCATTACTTCTGCAAACATCTGCCCATTGATTTCAATGGGTCTTACGATGTTCTGTTCAGACGAGGTGTATTTTTACGCGTCTGTCAAAAGACGGCGCGTAAAAAGACGCCCGCCTCAAAGAAGTTCATGTCACTTCTTGGGACGTAATTGGAGCCGGTTTTTTTTGGACTCCATTGAAAAATAGCTCCAATTACGTCCGTAATGGACGCCGCGAAAAACACGTGCACTTGCAAAAATGTCTGAAATTCAGGAGCGGTTTTCGCCTGAAAACAGCGCCGTAATTTCAGACGTATTTGGCGTTGCCGTGTTAACATACCCTAAGTCGATACCCCCAAATGATGCCATAAACTGCTGTTTGGGCACACGGTAGGGCTAGCTTTTGGAGCACAGGTTTCGCTGGATTCGTTTCTGGGTGCCAGGCTGAATTTTCAACACCCAGGAGGTACCAAATCAGTGGAAATCCACCAGAAGTGACCTCATTTTGGAAACTACACCCTCAAGGCATTCACCTAGGGGTATAGTGAGCATGTTGATCCCACAAGTTTTCCAGAATTTTATGCAAAGCGTGAAAAGTTGTACATTTTTTGCGATTATGCCATTTCAGTATCCAATATGTTGTGCCACCAAAACAAGGCAGCTCTCTAATTATTATGCTTGGTTTCCTGGTTTTAGAATCACCCTACATGTGGCCCTAATCTTTTGCCTAAACATATGACAGGGTTTAGGAGTGAAAGGGCACCATAAGCATTTGAGGCCTATTTTGGTGATTTACACAGTTCTAGTTCACAATTGCAGAGGCTCTGATGTGAAATAATAAAAGAAAGCCCTGAGAAGTCACCCCATTTTGGAAACTAAGGCATTTATTAAGGGGTGTAGTGAGCACTTTGACCGCACCAATGCCTTGATAAGCACATCTTAAAGGGAACCTGTCACCAGCATTTCACCTATCAAACCAACAATTCCTGGTGGCAGTTGGTGAAAAATAATTTCTATATAACCTATAAGGGTATGTTCACACGGCCTATTTACGGACGTAATTCGGGCGTTTTAACCCCCGAATTACAGCTTCAAAGCGTTGACAAACATCTGCCCATTGAAAGCAATGGGCTGACGTTTGTCTGTTCACACGAGGCGTATATTTACGCGTCGCTGTCAAGAGACGGCGCGTAAATAGACGCCCGCGCCAAAGAACTGTCATGTCACTTCTTCAGACGTAAATGGAGCAGTTTCCCATGGACTACATGGAAAACCAGCTCCAGTTACGTCCGTAATGGATGCGGCATACAAGCGCCTGCACATGCCGTTACGGCTGAAATGACGGGGCTGTTTTCCTGAAAACAGCCCCGTAATTTCAGCCGTTACGGATGCTTCCGTGTGAACATACCCTAATTATCTTCTTAGTCTGCTCTGTAGCTTTAGTATTCAGTTTTTAGTGTTCCCACACCATTTGCTAATGAGCAGAAAAGAGTCATATCTTCGTTTGAAAAGTCATATCTTCATTCCTTAACGCTCAGCGACATACTATTCCGTCGCGCTGACCACCCCGTTCGCGCTCAGTGACGGAATAGTACGTCACAGGAGTAACGGCTGCTGTCTTGTACAGCGGTTGCCGCAGCTCCTATAGCGGGGACCGATCGCTGTGTCCCCGCTGATTAACCCCTTAAAAGCTGCGTTCAATAGCGATCGTGGCTTTTTAGGGGTTAAGCTACCATCGCCGGCCTGCTACACAATAGCGGCCGGCGATGGTGACTATGACAACCGAACACCTAACAATGGGGTCCGGCTATGCCATCGACGGAAGTCTAGTGGGTCCTGACAAAGTCAGTGAGTAGCTGACGGCTCTAATACACTGCACTACGCATGTAGTGCAGTGTATTAGAATTGCAATCAGGGCCTTCGGCCCTCAAGTCCCCTAGTGGGACAAAGTAATAAAGTAAAAAAAAAAAAAAGTGTAAAAATATGAAAATAAAAAAAAGTTTTAAAAGTAAAAATCCCCCTTTTTCCCTTATCAGTCCTTTATTATTATTAAAAATATATAAACTAACAAACTATACATAATTGGCATCGCCGCATCCGTAACGGTGTGAACAAAATAATTATATTTATCCCGCGCGGTGAACGCCATAAAAGAATAATAATAAACCGTACCAAAATCAAAATCACTTCACCTCCCAAGAAATTTTATAAAAAGAGATCAAAAAGTTGCATGCACCTAAAAATGATGCTGATCGAAACTACAGTTCGTTACGCTAAAAATAAGTCCCCGCACGGCTTTCTTGATGGGAAAAAAAAAAAAAGGTTATGGCTCTTAGAATATGGTAACACAAAAAGTGAATGATTTTTTTACAAAAAGTATTTTATTGTGCAAACGCCATAAGACATAAAAAAAATTATAAACATATGGTATCGACGTAATTGTATCGCCCCGCAGAATAAAGTGAATGTCATTTATAGCGCACGGTGAACGCTGTAAAAAAAATAAAAAATAGAATAAAAAGACAATAGTAGAATTGCTGTTTTTTTTAGTCACCGCGCCACTTAAAAATAGAATAAAAACTGATCAAAAAGCCGCATGCACCCCAAGAAAACTACAATGGATTCCTCAAGGGGTCTAGTTTCCAAATTGGGGTCACTTTTGGGGGGTTCCCAATGTTTTGGCACCACAAGACCTCTTCAAACCGGACATGGTGCCTAATAAAAAAGAGGCTTCAAAATCCACTAGGTGCTCCTTTGCTTCGGAGTCCGGTGCTTCAGTCCATTACCGCACTAGGGCCACATGTGGGATATTTCTCAAAACGGCAGAATCTGGGCAATACGTATTAAGTTGCGTTTCTCTGATAAATCCTTTTGTGTTATAAAAAAAAAAAAAAAAAATATGGTATAAAGAGGATTTTCTGACAAAAAAAATAAAAAATGTAAATTTCACCTCTACTTTGCTCTAAATTTCTGTGAAACACCTAAAGGGTTCATAAACTTTCTAAATGCTGTTGTGAATACTTTGAGGGGTCTAGTTTCTAAACTGGGGTGTTTGATAGGAGTTTCTAATATATGGGCCCCTCAAAGCAACTTCAGAACTGAACTGGAACCTAAAAAATAAATAAATGAGGCAATACTTCGCTTCTTACATTATACTGATTAATGAGCCGTGCCCACCCCGAGATGACCCCAGTTTTGACCGTTTGTATAAACGGAGACCCCTATTAGACCGTTTCAGTGCCCGGTTTTTCCAAGCATACACCCCCGAGAAGTGTATTTCTATTGATGAGTCCCTGGTACATTTTAAAGGGAGGGTTCAATTCCGCGAGTACCTGCCGAGTAAGGGCAAGGTATGGCGTGAAGATGTACAAGCTGTGCGAGAGTGAATCAGGGTATACCTACAGATTTAGGATATATGAAGGGATGGACACCAGTATTCAGCCCCCAGAATACCCCCCCCCCCTTACTGGGAGTTAATGCAAAAATTGTGTGGGGTTTGGTGCTGCCACTGCTGGACCAGGGCTACCACCTCTACCTGGATAATTTTTATACCAGCGTCCCACTCCAAGTGCCTCGCTTCCAGAAGTACTGCAGCATGCGGCACGGCTAGTAGAAATCTGAGAGGCCTCCCTAAGACACTGCTTGGGCAAACACTCAGAAGGGGTGAGAGCAGGGCACATTCTAGCAGCAACATATTGTGTGTCAAGTACAAGGACAAGAGAGATGTCCTTGTATTGACAATACATGCCAACAACAGTACCAATGTACCAGAAAGAGGTACCAGTACAGAGACCCCCAAACCAGACTGCATCCTGGATTACAATAGGTACATGGGAGGGGTGGACTTGTCAGATCAAGTCCTGAAGCCCTACAGCGCCATGCGGTGTCGTATAGGGGTATGTGCACACGTAGTGACCAAAATCGTCTGAAAATACGGAGCTGTTTTCAAGGGAAAACAGCCCCTGATTTTCAGAAGTTTTTTGAGCAACTCGCGTTTTTCACATCCGTTTTTGGAGCTGTTTTTCATTGGAGTCTGAGAAAACGGCTCCAAAAACGTCCAAAGAAGTGTCCTGCACTTCTTTGACGAGGCAGTCATCTTACGCGTCGTCGTTTGACAGCTGTCAAACGACGACGCGTAAATTACAGGTCGTCGGCAAACCCATTCAAATGAATGGGCAGATGTTTGCCGATGTATTGGAGCCGTATTTTCAGGCGTATTTCGAGGCATAATACGCCTCGTTTACGCCTGAAAATAGGTCGTGTGAACCCAGCCTAAGAAGCTGGCCGTGCACATCATACAGATGGCATTGTACAATGTGTACGTGTTACGTCGATGTGCAGGCCAGACGGGAACTTTCCTGGAATTTCAAGAGGTGGTTATCAAGAAACTAGTTTTTAGGGACCAAGAAGTGGGGGCACCCAGTACCTCTGGAAACGAGGCCACACGCATCGTACCAGGGCAACACTTTCCAGGAGAAGTTCCCCAAACTGGCAAGAAGGGAAAAAGTCAAAAGAGGTGCAAAGTCTGCTATAAGAGGGCGATAAGGGAGGACACAATAAATCAATGTGACACGTGTCCCGAAAAACCAGGGCTCTGTATGAAAGTGTGTTTTAAAATGTATCATACATCCCTTGGTTTATAATTTACCCCAATTTTACTTACCCTGATGCACTCCGCACAGCTTATCCCCCCTCATCTTTCCCTTCTGAGCCCTGCTGTGTGTCCAGGCAGCTGATAACAGCCACATTTAGGGTATTGCCATACCCGGGAGAACCCACATTACAGTTTATGGGGTGTAGGTCTCTGGTCAAAATGCTCACTACACCTCTAGATGAATGCCTTAAGGGTGCAGTTTTTAAAATGGGGTCACTTCTTGGGGGTTTTAACTGTACTGGTACCTCAGGGGCTTCTGCATACATGACTTCACACTAGAAAATCCCCAGTAGGCCAAATGGTGGTCCTTTCCTTCTGAGCCCTCCCATGCGCCCAAACGTCAGTTTATCACAACAAATGGGGTATTGCCGCACTCAGGACAAATTGGGCAACAAAATGGGGTATTTTATTTCTTATTGGAAAAAATGACTTTTTTTTTTAATTTCACAGCCCAATTCAAATACGTGCCGTGTAAAAACTGTGCGGTCAAAATGGTAACAACCATAAATCAATTCCCTGAGGGGTGTAGTTTCCGAAATAGGGTCACTTTTGGGGGATTCCTACTGTTTTGGCACCTCAACACCTCTTCAAACCTGGCATGCTGCCTAAAATATATTCTAATTAAAAAAAAAAAAAAAAAGAAGAGGCCCCAAAATGCACTAGGTGCTTCTTGGGCTTGTGTTTCAGTCCACGAGCGCACTAGAGCCACATGTGGGACATTTCTAAAAACTGCAGAATCTGGACAATACATATTTAGTAGTGTTTCTCTGGTAAAACCTTCTGTGTTACAGAAAAAAATTTAATACAATTGAAATTCAGCAAGAAAAATGAAATTTGCAAATTTCACCTCTACTTTGCTGTGAAATGCCTAAAGGGTTAAATAAACTTTCTAAATGCTGTTTTGAATACTTTGAGTGGTCTAATTTTTAAAATGGGGTGTTTTATCAGGGTTTCTAATACATAGGCCCCTCAAAGCCACTTCGGAATCGAACAGGTACCTTAAAAAAAAGGCTTTTGATATTTTCTTAAAAATATGAGAAATTGCCGTTTATGTTCTAAGCCTTGTAACGTCCAAGAAAAATAAAAGAATGTTCAAAAAATGATGCCATTCTAAAGTAGACATATGGGAAATGTGAACTAGTAACTATTTTGGGTGGTATAACCATCTGTTTTACAAACAGATGCATTTAAATTCTGAAAAATGATATTTTTTATAAATGCTCTCAAAATTTTGCAATTTTTCACCAATAAACACTGAATATATCATCCAAATTTCACCACTAACATAAAGCCCAATGTGTCACGAGAAACCAATCTCAAAATCGCTTGGATAAGTTTCAGCATTCCGACGTTATTACCACATAAAGTGAAATAGGTCAGATTTGAAAAATCCGCTCTGAGCCGTAAGGCCCAAACTAGGCTGTGTCCCTAAGGGGTTAAGTCTTTACGAGTTTACCCCGCCTCCTTACTTTTGATTGACAGCTCCTCGCCTTCCCCCAGCACACAAAATCCCGCGCTTGTGCATTGATGTCCTATTCTGGTGTGTGCGCACAAAGGGACACCGGATTATTACCATAAAAGGCGAGAAATGTTTGCAGACCGTTATTTACAGTCGGGGGAGGAGTTTAGGAGAGGGGATAACGGCAATGAACTTTTTATAGCAGCGGCCAGTGAGGGATAAGTGAAGTTCAATAGGTGAAATGCTGGTGACAGGTTCCCTTTAAAACTTAAGAATTATTCTCCTCTGGTCTGTGCATCGGGATTTTTTTTTCATCCCTAACTTAAAGAGGCTCTGTCACCAGATTTTGCAACCCCTATCTGCTATTGCAGCAGATCCTGCATCGTGTCGGCCACATCGGCACCAGAGGCTACAGTTGATTCTGCAGCAGCATCAGCGTTTGCAGGTAAGTAGCTACATCGATTTACCTGCAAATGCCGATGCTGCTGCAGAATCATCTGTAGCCTCTGGTGCCGATGTGTCCTCGCTCGTCCGACACGATGCAGGACCTGTGAGTGACGACACAGCGTGATCTCTCGAGAACACGCTGTGTCTGCACTGCCAGAAGCTGGGCGTTGTGAAGAGAAGTGGATGATACTTCTATACACAACGCCCAGCTAGTAAAAGTAGTAAACACGCCCCGATGTACGCACATAATACACGCCCAGTTGGACTTTTACTTTAAACACGCCCAGTTGGACTTTTGCAAGCCTCATTTGCATAAATACAAAAATAGTCATAACTTGGCCAAAAATGCTCGTTTTTTAAAAATAAAAACGTTACTGTAATCTACATTGCAGCGCCGATCTACTGCAATAGCAGATAGGGGTTGCAAAATCTGGTGACAGAGCCTCTTTAAGGGAGCTAACTTTTTTTTTTTTCATAGATGTGTTGGTATGAGGGTTGTTTTTTGGGGTATGAGACTTTTTGAACATTTATTTTTATTTTATTTTCTAGGGAGCAAGGTAATAAAACAAACATCAATTCCTGCATAGTTTTTAAAGTTTTTGTAATGCGGCGTTGGCCGTGCTGTGTAAATTATGTTAACTTATTTCTGCGCATCAGTACGATTATGGCAATACCAAATTTCTGTAGTTTTACTACTTTTAAACAATCAAAATTATTATTATTTTTTTTTTTTTAAAAAAACATGTTTTTTGTGTCACCATCTTCTAAGAGATAACTTTTTTTATTTTACCATCGACGGAGATGTGTGAGGCCTTTGGTTTTTGCGGGACAAGCTGTGGTTTTATTTTATTGGTACCATTTTGGGATACATGCAACTTTTTGATCCCTTTTTAATCCATTTTATTCTGGCATTGATTTTTAGGGTTTGGGGTTTTTTTTACACCCTTCATTGCACGGAATAAATAAGATATTACTCAGGTCATTATAGACACAGCGATACCAACTATGCATGGTTTATTAATTATTTTTCAGGATTGTGTCAGTGTCAGGATTCTGAGTACACATGACGTCCAGGCTGGTAGTGATGTATATTCATTATCAGGACACTGTAGTAATGTTAGGGTTTGTGTATGTAGCTGCACATAGTGATATAACTATATCGCTAGTGCAGTGTAAATGAATGGAGAGGAGTGCATGATGCCGATTGGTCAGCGTCATGCACTCCTCTGTACAACGCCGACTTGGTCGAAAGTAAAAATACGCCCACTTGGGCATTAAGAAAGCTCATTAGCATAAACCAAAATCGCTCCTAACGTTGTGAAAATAGTTTTTTTTTTTTAAATAAAAAGCATTACTGTCACCTACATTACAGCGCCCATCTCCTTATGTAGGAGACAGGGCACTTATAATGTGGTGACAGAGCCTCTTTAATGTTAGAGATCCTCAGGAATGCAAAATCTACTACTATAAAGGATAAGTATTGCTCTAATGGGATCCTCTGTGCTGTTACTGGGGGGGGGGGGGGGGGGGAATTAGTGCAGAATTAGGCTAGGTTCACACTCTGTAGTGTACATTCGATGTATGCATATGAAAACCTCCTGCCACTTACGCCGAACGTATACATAGGGCCTCATTTACCAGACGAAGTACCTGACGTTCGGGGGTTACGCATACCTTTTTTCCTAACTGTACTGAAAATTGTATGCTTATCATTGCGCAAAGAAATGTATTCCACAGGGTTTACATTTTTTTTTTGCATAGGACCCCATAGGGAACATATGCTGCTGTATGGCATACGTCAGGGCTTTATGCCCCGGGAGATTTTGCAGCTATTCAAACCGAGCCTTACTTTAGTAGCTCATGCACATGGCCATAATATGTAGTGCAAAGGACAGCACAGAAAGCTTTGGGGAAGCCTAACCCAATTGAACAGGATGAGATCCAACTCCATCCTTGGCTCGAAGGCTGAATTCAGACGACCATAGTACACGTCCGTGTGACAGCCGTTAAATCAACAGCCGTCACACAGACGCATGCATTTTAATGGTGCCATTCACGCGGCCGTTGCTTTAACGGACTGTGTGAAGGGTCCGTGGAGAAATAGGACATGTCCTATTTTCTTCCGTTTTCACGGATCTCTCAATAGACTCAAGTCCTGTGAAAACAGGAACCGCACAGGTGGAACTCTGACGTGAAAAACTACAGTTTGGGAAATGGGACTTCTTGGTGCAAGTATCCGCCTAAACAGCAATAAACCAGGCAAGTGCCAGATGTGAACAGTCTTCTGGATTTTGTGCATGTCCTACCTCTGGAAAACTGAATAGTGTATTACAGAGTCAGTATAGGGTTGAAGATATAGCATAGAGGGTAGTCAAACGACAAAAAAAACCATACCTGCACATACAGTACTTAGGTATTCTAGCCCCCCCCCCCCTTGTCACATGGGGCGGGGGGGCAATGCAAATTAGAGAAAGCGCTCATTTTATTTATGCTTAGATTCATTGCCAGACTTTTTTTCTTTCCCCAAAATTCCCCTTTAAGATCACACCAAACCATGTCATGCATTGAGGTCGGCCTCTGCCGCCTTCAGGAATAACCTCACCCGATAATCCTCCCTCTTCACAGATAAAGAACATCAAAAATGTCAATCCAGCCCTAGCATTTTGTGCGATCAGTTAGATGATGGCATAAAAAGTGATTGGGTAAATAGGTCAGCGGAAAACGACCATTTACAACAGATTTTATTGTCCATTTGCAGCTAGTGGGATGTAGTGCAAGTTGCACAGCTGCCAGTGTGTGGCATGGGTGCCCTGCAGTTATCCGGACTATAGTAAAGGGTATGGTGACCCACTTAGCAGCCATTATTAGGGAGATAAAACATCTAATGCTTGATGTACTTGGTCTAGTACTGAGACTATGGCTGAGAAATCCACTACAACCTGGAGGACAGAGAATTTTATCAAGTGCAAGCGAAATTGGAGCTGTTGCCTAAAGCAACCAATCATATTGCAGCTCATCTTTCATAAGCCTTATGAAAAATGAGAGAAGACATCTAATTGGCTGTGTATGGTAACTGGCGTTTTCGCTTTAGTAAATATGTTATTATTGCGAAGCAGTAAAAACAACAACCCAGCAGATGTAGCATAAGCTCCACACACTGCTCTGACGGGGTCCGGTTTACCGCAATGAACCCTGTGTCTAGATATCATGGTCGTTAGTACATGTCTATACATGGCCTCTAAACGGCCGTTTTCATGCACCGATTACCTGCCCCATATAGATGAAGCCAAACTTCCTGGCTATCCTCTCCGCCTCCTCGGGGCCTCCAGGTACTTGCACTGCCCAGCTGTTCGTATATACCCGCAGCGCCACCACGCAAGGCAGCCAGAAAAACAGGGCCAGAGCGGCGCCCCCTCCGGTACTCCGCATGTTTTACACCGCAACTTGCTCCCCGAGACTTGTCAACTATGACAAGCCCGCGCGCCTTGTGCTGTGAGGTCAGAGGTCAGGACGCCCACAAAGGATTCTGGGTATTCCTACTTGGCCTCAGATGAACCAACCAATGGAAGTGACGAGCGAAGCAACTGGTATATAGAAGAAGAAAGACCTGGACGTGAGAAAACGTTCCACTGTATATAATATTATACTAGAGTCAGGTTTCCACAATGCTGCCTAAATTATAAGTGACAGTTTTATAATCCTACAATGACACAACTTTTTCCTTACTTTTCATTGGAAAAATGAGTGGATGATAAAGGGGAACATCTCATTTGTTGTGCAGTTGACCACAATATATTTTCCCCTGATATCAGACTTTAGGATCTCAACAAACACTGTGACTTTAACATGACCGATCCTGTGTTTCCTTAGGTGACATGGCTTTCATAGAAATGTCTGACTGCAACTTTTTCCCCCCTCCCCATTAAAGTAAACGTGCACGCTCGGCTGATCCACATTTGTGTGTGCAGTGGCGTAGCTATAAGGGTATGTTCACACGCCCTATTTACGGACGTAATTCAGGCGTTTTACGCCTCGAATTACGGCCGAAAATATGGCTCCAAACCGTCTGCAAACATCTGCCCATTGAATTCAATGGGTCTTACGGTGTACGGTGCAGACGGGCTTTTTTTTTACGCGCCGCTGTCAAAAGACGGCCACCTCAAAGAAGTGCATGTCACTTCTTGGGACGTAATTGGAGCAGTTTTTCATTGACTCCATTGAAAAACAGCTCCAATTACGTCCGTAATGGACGCTGCGAAAAACATGTGCACTTGTCAAAACGGCTGAAATTCAGGAGCTGTTTTCGCCTGAAAACAGCTTCGTAATTTCAGACGTATTTTACGTTTGCGTGTGAACATACCCTAAAGGTCGCAATTGCGACGGAGATCTGAAGCCTGAGGGGCCCGCGGCCCCCCACACCACGTCTATTAAAAGTTACTATAGTAGCTGGGTCCTATGTAATAATATACACAGGCACCTGTTACTACAGTAACAGCATACTTACCCTCCTCGTTCCCGAGTGCAGCGTAGGTCCTGACCTTAGGATAGATGGTGCCCCGTGCGAAATGATCTTTCGGCGCCCCACCCCATCAAAAAAAAATGCCCCATAAAAAAATGATAATGGCCCTTTAGTGCATTTGGTGACAGTCAACATCTATCTATGCATGGCTTAACAAGATATCCCCTTCCTACAAGGGGATCCAACTTTTTAAAGGCTATGTACACCTTTGAAATCTTATATGTATATACATATATATATATATATATATATATATATATATATATATATATATATATATATATATATATATATATAAAATGTCTATCAGTGTGATTGGTGCAACTTTCAAAATACTTTTTATTAAAAATAATTTTTACTTTTTGAGATACAGCTGCTTTGTTTTCTGTATACAGATCAACTCTATCTGTCACTGAAACCTGTACCCGTCAGGTCAGCTGACACGCAGGACAGAGCTGTTAGAGATCACAACTAAGTTCATAACTTAGATGTGATCGATTAGAGGTTGATCCGACCTGCTTTCACTGTTCCCGTCAGTCTGGCTGACCTGACAGATACAAGTTTCAGCACTAGATACAGCTGCTCTGTATACAGGATACAAAGCAGCTGTATCTAAGCATATCTTAGAAAAATAAGTTTAATCAACACCTGCGCCATATGCAAATTACTCTCAGTGTCTGCTGGGTGTTTCTACTGCAGGCAATTGTCCCGTGATCTTGGTGCCAACCCCTTCCATCTAGGCTTGATTGACATCTCTTTGCAGGGTACAGTGGATGACATTGTCAGAGATGTCAATGAAGCCTAGATGGATGGGGTTGGCACCAAGATCACGGGACAATTGCCTGCATACGGCACAGGAGTTGTTAACATTCATTTTTACTGCAGCTACACATGAATATGTTCTGAAATGTTTCTTTAGCCCTCAATAGTAGTTATAACAGTTTAGGTTCGTCCAAACTGATGACGGGTTTCCTTTAAAATCCTACAGATCACCTATGATCATTGGAAGCACCAGCCGACCAAATATTTAAAATGTAGTATTACATGGCATCCATTCAATTTAATGTATATGTAATACATTGCCAGGAAGGGGAGCTGCTCATATGCACAGACAGATTGTCAGATACAGAAATACGTGTGCGTGCCCTTTAAGGATCTACATTATAATTAATTGTATAATAAGAGAAGTCCAATAACAACCTACGACCATTAGCTACTCTTCATAGCTGGCCATACATATATATCTATCTATATAGTGCACAGTATACAGGTCACATGGCCGGCAGGCACCTGTACGCTGCGGACACGCCCCCTTCATAGATTGGCTGCCGGTCACGTGATACCCGTAGCTCGCGGCCAGGCATGAGTTAGAGGCGATCTGTGAGCTGCGGTCTGTACGGTGGAGTCGCCATGCCGTCTCTCCAGGAGCGTTTCGCAAACTACCTGAATGGGGATAACATAGTGTCCAGGCTGCTGGGGAAGGCAGAGGAGAAAACCGGTATCAAAAAGTATTATCTAGCCACCGGTAAGCACTCCTGCGGTTCTTAAGGGGGGAGCAGGGCACCATTAGTAGGGACGCACCTGTCATGTCTGCGTGCCTTAGGATTCTTTTAGGGTACATACAGAAACTTACACATCAATATGGGGGTCTCAAATATATTAACTCGTAAACATTTAGTCAATATACATATGTAGATTTATATTGTGTGTGTATATATATATTATTGTGGGTGCTTATGGCATGTAGAAGTGTGTGCGGTGACATGTAGTGCAGGACTCCTGTGCAGAGTACAAGTCCTCAGGCGATGATTATTACAGATAAGGGGGGAGGGGTGGCTACTTGTCTGGTGACACTGAGCATGTGAACCTGTGCCTGGTACGGGATTACTAGGTCTTAAACACACAGCGCTGTCTTAATTGTTATACCGCCATAGAAAACACCAGCTTTCTTCAAGTTTGGTTATCTTTATGGGGTTAAATATTCCAGTGTGTCCTCCATAAAATGTGTAGTGTGATGTGCCGCTAACTGCACCTTCTGTGTCCTCAGGCTCCATCTGCTCCCTGGGCTTGTACCTGGTGTTTGGCTATGGGGCTTCTTTGGTCTGTAACTTAATCGGCTTCGTGTACCCTGCTTACAGATCGTAAGTATTGGGATTTACTGTATTGTTATCCAGGAGAGCTGGTGATCACCCTTCTCAGTTGTAGGCTGGCCACACACGTTATCTCCCACGCTCAACTGATCTGAGATGCGAGTTTATTTCAATGGGAAGAGTGGAATAAGCCGCTGCCAGACAACGTCTTCCGCAAAAACAAGGGATCAGATTGGTGAAATCCAACATGCCTGATCCTTCATTCTCCCCACATCTACTATTGTCAGCCAACAATCTGTATAGGGGCGGCTAGATTGTTTCCCCAGGAGATAAGCGCTGCCAGTGGCTTTTCCCTTTCTTCCTATTGAAATAAACCGATTCAGTATTACCTGTAGTTCATTTAACCTCTTCCCACCCCACGGCATATGGGTACAGCATAGGAGGGAAGTGTTTAGAGTGATTTGCTGTATAGGTGCCGCATTGCTTTAAAATGTTGTTGTGCCCTGTAGAGGGTAGTGATGGCTGCAGTCATCGACATCCTTCCTCGGCAATCGCTGTGATTGGTCAGTCAATGCTGACTGACCAATCACAATGGCAGATACCTCCCATGCTCTTACCGTCGCAATTAACTCCGTGCAGCAGTTAGAGAAGAAGCTGTTTTCTGAAGAAAACCAGATTTTCAGGTAAAAAAATAAATACTAATATTACCCCCATCATCTTTCTAATCACCCCCATAAAAACCACCCTGCGATCACTCTCAATTCCTTCACGCCATTACCCCCATCGTCTCCCTGGGATCGCCTCCGTGATGCCATTACCCCCATCGTCTCCCTGGGATCGCCTCTGTCATTTTTGTACAACAGTAGTACGCCAATCGTTTTATTTGTAAAGTTTTCGGTAAGCTCCAGAAAATGTTGTGCCCCAGATTCCTGAGTTCACTGGACAGATTTATTTTTTTCTCTTCTTCACGTGAATTTATTACTCTAATTGTAGCCCAGACAAATTTGTCTCCCCAATGTTTATCGCCTGCTCCATACTACCTCTTGGCAGCTGTGATGTACAGTTCTGTCATATGTTGCCAAGGGGTTAAGCAACCTCCCAACCATGCTTAGAAGTGGGGATATTATCTTTATTCGGGCCAGTCTTATTGTTTCTCCCAAATCTACGGTCTCTCCTCCTTCCATGGGAACTATATATTCATGTGTGTAGCCAATTCAAAGGGATATTCCCATCATAAACATTTATGGCATACCCACAGAATATGGCATAAATGTTTTGATAGGTGCGGGTCCCACCTCGTCACAAGACCCCCTTTCTACCAATAGCTGAGGTTCACATTTGGGACCTGCAACTGTTAGGCTTTTATGATGGGAATTCCCATTTTTAGGGCTTTCTTTTTTTGTTTTCCAAAAAGCTTTGTAGTTTTATCGCTAGAATTTATAAACATCCCAGTTTTTTTTATCTTTCCCAGGATTAAAGCAATTGAAAGCGCAGATAAAAAAGATGACACAATATGGCTGACATACTGGGTGGTCTATGGCGTGTTTAGTGTAGTGGAGTTCTTCTCGGATCTCTTTCTCTTCTGGTTTCCTTTTTACTATCTGGGAAAGGTAAGAAGAGAACTGCATAATATGTTGATTAGGGATTTTCAACTTTCAGATGAGCACATTGCACTAGTATTTTTAAATCCATATTTTGGATGTAACACCCAGACCAACCGTAGATTTACTGAACTGAAAGGTAAGCAGTTCATACGGAGAATTTCTGCAGCAGGTTCAGGGAAACTGCAGGCAAATCCGCACTATAATGCATATTTTGGTGTGGGTTTTCCACTGCTGATCGGCTGAAATAATAAAGAAAAATCTGTATACTCTTCTTTCCAATATTCTGCTGCTCCCATGCGAACGCCAGCCTGGTGTCATGATGGTCTCTGTATCCTGGCCACCAGCTATGGCATGTCAAGACATATGAGGACTGGCTGCCCAAGTCAAGTATCTACACGCCACTCCATTGCTGGAGGCCAGGATACAGAGACGGCAGAGGACGAGGCTAGGGTTACCTAGAGTGGCAGCAGATTGGGAAGGTAAATATAGCTTTGATATATATATATTTTATTTTTACTTTTCTTTCCATTGTCTGCAGGTTTCTTTAGTGGATTTGTGGTTAATCCGCAACAATTGGGTTTTGTTGCAGCTTTTGACTCTCCCCGTAACCCCCCCCCCCCCCTTCATTAAACTCAAATCCCACATCAGATTTTTTTAAATTTGCACCACAGGTCCGTTATCGCATTGAAAATTTTTGCAACCTGTGGATGAGATTTGTTGTAATCGCATTCACTTTGCTGGTACTTTAATCCACAGCGGATTTTCCACCTATAAATCCGGACGGGAAATCTGCAGCAATTCAGTCACATGTGAATAAGCCCTTAAACACAAGTACAATATGTCCGTCTGAATGAGGTCTTACGCAGGTTATGGTCGAGTTGTGTTTTGTTTTTGGTTTTTTTCTATGTCAACATTATCAGGTTGACAGAGACTGCCCATGAGCCCTTAACATTTTGTGATCAAGGGGAATTTCCATCACAGCCTAGTGATATGCCATCACTTTCTATCAGGATTGGTGGGGGTCCTGGACACCCACAGATCAGAAAGTCCTAGCGATGTGCCATCACATACAGTGTGAATTTAACCTTTGTCCCCTGTATATGTGGTGCTAGAGATAATTTGGCACGTCTATGGCCAGCTGATATTTGACAGATCTGATCCATCCATAATTGTTTGGATTTTTTTTGTGGTGTGTGTGTATGTTTACAATGATCTTCAATAGGAAGACCTATGCAACTTGCATATTTTTTTGATACAGGTGGCTGACCATCTGTCAGGAATGCTGCTTTTCCTTTTTTCCTAAGTGGAACCAGTCGTGCTTAAATTCACTTGCTGTAAGCCATTATTCTTCTAGTTGTAGTAGTTACAGCTCTGTTGAGGTTTGGGCTGATCTATTTCTTTAATGTTTTAACGGATCCCATGAATTCTGTGTAGAATTTCATGGAAGACTGTTTGTTTTTGAAGGGTGGAAAAAAAAAAAATGGAATGCTCACTACTGTGGCTATTTGAAGATAACTATTTATGATAAAAACCCAATTGAAATCCATGGGGCCGGTTGTGTTTCTGTAAAAATAACAATTGTATAGAGATAAGCACTATAATGAGCTGAAAGGGGGGGGGGGTGAGAAAATGGTTCCATTTGTAGCAGATTATCTTGTATTTATGTTGTAATGTTTCAGAACAATTTCTACAAAACCATGTAACCTTAGGCGGGATTCACACGGCAGGGTGCCGCCCGAGTGTCGGCCGGTAAAATCGGCCGGTTTGCATAAAGTTTTGCATCTGTGCCCGGCAGATCTGGACAGTGACATCAGCGGCAACTCCTGAAGGGGAATCCCCATGTGTTTGGGGATTCCGTTTCAGGAGTTTCCCCTGAGGTCACTGCCCAGATATGGACCGAGACATCAAGCGCTCTGCCCAGGAGCGGAATCCCCGAAAACACGGGGATTCCGCTCCTTCAAGGAGCTAAAGTGGGGCTAGCACATAGCAGAGCGGGGAGATACCTCCCTGCTCTGCTATAGTGGCGTCGCTACAGTAGTAGTAGCTAGCGGCGCCATGGAAGGTGTCGCCGGGCCATGGCGCTTTTAAAACAAGCAGGGGAAGGGAGCCAGCGCAGCGCTCCCTTTCACCTGCTGTACATCCCGGCCCTGCCACACAGTCTCCAGCGTAGCCATTCGTCCGAATGGCAGCAACTCCTCCTCCTCATATGCACTCTGCGCTGTGAGGAGGAGGAGATAGAGCGCAAGCGACGGAAAACCCGGCCATCACTCGGGACACATTCCGGTGATGGCCGTGTATTACCCGGCCCCATAGACTTCTATGGGAGCCGGGCGGCCGGGTACCCGGCCGAAAATAGAGCATGTCCTATTTTTTGACGGCCGGTTTTCCCTGCCGTCAAAAAATCGGTCGTGTGAATAGCCCCATTAGGGGTCTATTATTCCTAATGCAGCCGGGTGCCGGCCGATTTATGAACGGCCGGCACCCGGCCGGGAAACCCTGTCGTGTGAATCCCGCCTTAGACTGTTTTTGTGTTGCTGCTGCGCTGCGATTCCAGACACACTCCATAGACAAGATCAGCAATCTATTACGTATCCCAGCTTATTGTTTTATACCAAATTCTTTTCTTCCAGTGTGCTTTTCTGCTGTGGTGTATGGCTCCTTTTACATGGAATGGCTCCCAGATAATCTACAGCCGCTTCGTCCGACCATTTTTCCTAAAGCATCATCAAACTGTAGATAGTGTAGTAAGTGACCTTGGCGGTCAGGCTCTGAACACAGCAGAAAATGTCACTAGACAAGGTATGTTTGATCAATGGGGCTAGAAATGTTCTCCCATGTTCTGGGTCTCTTGTTTATAAAAAAAAACAAAAAAAAAAAAACCTTTCTTTCTCTAACGCCACAGTCCTGCAGACTCTAACCAGCGGCAGATCTCTTCTGGCTCCGGAGGGAGGGCAGCAGGCCCTTCCCAGCACCTCTGTATGTACCGAACACCAGGCAGAGAGCTCAGTTTGATACTACTTCTTTTTATAATCGCTTATGTGCCACCAATTTAATGGGGCATTCATGAGATTGTAAAAGTCCATCTCTGCCCACAGCTTTGCCCAGGTGCCCAGCAAGGCCATACTGCAGCTTGAAAATGAAGATTAAAAAGCTAGCACTCCAAATCCCAACCAATTCTTGGCACAACATATACAGCTACCGTACAGAGCTGTCTTTTCTATTAACTAGACTACAGCCATTTAAACTTAGATCTAATTTTGCTAAGAGAAAATGTCGCTCCAACACTTGCACCCACGCCAATTCCAGAAATGTCTTTACTGTCTGCAGGAGGCCACGCAGCCTAGGACTACAAGAGAAGACCGGTTGAGGTGTCCTCTTGTAGTCTGTATAAGCAGCGGTGTGGTCTCCATTAGATAGTGGAAGGCATGGATCAGTCGGAATCATACAAATGCTCTTCTTTCTCCCTACTGCTATCATCACGCTTACAGCAGTGATGTCATGATAAATTGTCACTTTTATTTCTAAATTTAGTTACGGCTGAATAATGACATTGAAAAATGCCCGTTCCAAGCTGCGCTCTCTCATGTAGTTTATAGACGTTCCTAGTACTGTGCACACACCATGCGTTTACTGTCATCACTGGTTGGTAAGCTTTCCTCCAGCAGACCAAAGTACTAAAATGTGTTGAAGTCCTTTTGTTTATTAGGGTTATCGGTCATCATTCCTTGGCAGCATGTGGCAGCACTGAGAACCATGGCCTAGTGATCTAGCCATATTGATATGGAGGAACTTTGATCGCATTATTGGGCTGCACCCTCGTTTCTAAAATGATATTGCTCAATTTTAGTGTTTTGCATTCTGGACACGGAGTAGGTTATTGATCTAACAGAAGTATAACTTTTGCAATAACTGGTTATTAGTTATGTTGTATTAAAGGGTGGCTAAACATTCAACAAGCTTCTGACATGTCCTAGTGACGAGTCCGAAGTTTTGATCGGTGAGGGTCCGAGCACTGAGACCCCCACAGATCGCTAAAACTAAGCGGTAGAGGCTCTCGGGTGAGTGCTGAGCCGCTTGGATTTGGATCTGCTTTTATCAGGAAGCCGGTGTATGGACTCAATAGAAAGTCCACAGGCTGATACATCGGCTTTCCGAAAAAAGTCTATCAGAGACTAAGTGGCTCAGCGCTCACCCGAATGCTTCGTTCTAGTGATCGGTGGGGATCTCAGTGCTTGGACCCTTACCGGTCAAAACTTCTGACTAGTCACTATGACGTGTTGGAAGTTTGAAGGTTTAGTTACACTTTAAAGGGGTTGTCCCATTAGCCAGAGCGGAGAACTGCTAGCAAAGAGCGACTCCACCTCAGGATAAAATGTGGTGCCGCCTTCAGCTTTCCTTGACAATACCTGCTGATCACAGAGGGTTTCAGAGGCCAGATCCTGATTTAGAGAAGTTGTCCAGATGCGAGAACCTCTTTATACTACGGACTTCCACCAAAATAAAGGCTCTACCCAACAGTACAGTGGTCTGCTATGTCTTTGACATCATAGAATTTTGTAGAATATATTTAAAGTCTATCCTCTTTCATTCCTCAAGAGCCCTTGCAGCTTATGCCCTTTGCCCTTGGCATATAACTTGGAAGGACACGTACATATACAACAGGTGTCGTTTATATAGTATCATACCACAGGTATTCAACTTCGGGAAAGATGATAACCAAGCCACCATGTGGAAAACTTCTTGAAGGACAGGTTTTATCATCTAGGCAAATTGTAGGTGTAATGGGAGTATTTTTTGCATCCAAATTATCTAAAGTGTATACGTTTTATTTACTCTTATTGAAAGTATTTTTTATTAATACTCACACATGGGCATTGTGCATGAGCTGCTTTGTATCTGTTAAAGGTGCCAATAGACAAGCTAATAATTTGGTTGATATGATCATCTAGTTGTCTGTGGCTAGCTCAACATGTAGATCGCGCTCTTTCTGTCTCCAGGGCCACCTTACAGAAATGGTTACTATATATTGAGCAATACTTTCCATACTAGGCACTCCGGCTGTAGCTTATTCACATTCTACTCTACGTGGGATGTTAGATGGGCTTTCCTGTATTGTGACCTAGTTCCTTCAGCCGCTGTTTGTGTGGTTTTTTTCCTACTGGCTTTGGGCTCCTTGTAGGAATCAGAACACAAGTGATCAGTCTGTCTCCCTGATTGTGATTGTTTTTTTTTTTTTTTTTTTAATGTAGCACTCGAAGGAGCAGTGATTCATTCCCTGCACGCTGATAAAAGCAAGTAATGGATTTTGCCTAGGATGCCGCATTTGGAAGAGAAGATATCCCATGAAAAGGCTACGTCACTGCTCGCCCTGTTTCTCTCACCTTCTATTTCACTCCAGGGTTTATGCACAGTACTCACACTCCCGCAATAGGACTCCATGTGTATTTTATTCTGTTCCGCACAACAGTGTCACTGCACCATACTGTGCACAGATTGAGAGTTTGGTAACTTGTTTTTTATTAGAAAGCGGCAAAGTTTTGTTTTTTTATTTATTCCTGGTTATTTCTCAGGTTTAATTTATGTGTTTGTATGTTATGGACCAGACAATGGAAATATGAAGTGCTCCTACACCAATAAAACGACTGGAAATACAAAAATAAAATCTGAATTACTGGCTGTAAAATGGTCGTCAGTACAACATTTAGGGTATGTGCACACACTAACTGCATTTACGTCTGAAATTACGGAGCTGTTTTCAGCAGATAACAGCTGCGTCATTTCAGACGTAATTGCTCGTCCTCGCATTTTGCGAGGCGTCTTTGGCGGCCGTAATTGTGAGCTGTTCTTCATTGGAATCAATGAAAAACGGCTCAAATTATGTCCAAAGAAGTGTCCTGCACTTCTTTGACGAGGCTGATATTTTACGCAACGTCGTTTGACATCTGTCAAACGACGACGCGTAAATGACAGGTTGTCTGCACAGTACGTCGGCAAACCCATTCAAATGAATGGGCAGATGTTTGCCGACGTATTGGAGCCGTATTTTCAGACGTAAATCGAGGCTTAAAACGCCTAGTTTACGTCTGAAAATAGGTCGTGTGAACCCAGCCTTAGGGTTCTTTCAACAAATATGTGATGTGTGAATCCAGCCTTGGAGAGCACTGGTGCCCACTGGACATACAACCTTCATGAGGGTACCAAAAACGGTCTCCTAACCAATCTTAAAACTTTCTAATGCCAGGATCACACATGCAGTTTTAGGCTTATTTTTTTTTTAGCCAAACACAGGAGTAGGCACAAAAGAAAAGTGTGTTTTCTTTATACCTTTCCTTCCTTTTGGATCCACTTCTGGCTTTGGCTCAAAAAACGTGGGCAAAAACTGCATCAAAAGTACATATGTAATCTTGGCCTTAAATTTTTATTTTATTTTATTTTTTCTTCCTTTTACAGCAGAATTCAAAACATGACAAGCTGTCATTTTATATTTTTAGGGGTTTTGCACTTAAGGGCCTGAAAACACTCACACAGTCACACACACTCTTTGGCTCTGTTTTTTTTTTTTTTTGCCAAACCCAGAAGTGGACACGAAAGATAGGAGATGCATCTCCTACCATTTGGATCCACTTCTGGCTTTGGCTCTAAAAAAAAAAACGGAATCAAAACTGTGTGATCCTGGCCTAAACAAAGCAAAAAACAACAACTGGGTTTGTAAGGAGTTCAGCTCATTCGTGAGGAAGCTGCTTGGATTCAACGTATAGATTCTTGGGCAGGCAGGCTGCTTCATAACCAGAGGTTGTCTTAGCAGGAACTTGATCTCGTGGTCTACTCCAGGCCAAGCAGCTGCTTCCCTGATGACCGGAACACTTTGATTGTTTTAACAAATTATTAAAATCTTGTAACTACAATTCCCTGCTTTCACGGCGTTATTGCCTGTCCTGTTCCAGGACAAATAATTTAATGTTTTTTTTGGGGGCTCCATAAATGTGTTACCTATTGCATTGGCAGGGAAATATCCAAATGTATGTGGGGAACTGAAGGAATGCCTTATCTATCGTATTCCTTGTTCATTTCTACAGTGCTACAACTTTTGCTAAATAGAAACCTGGTTTGAGTACTATTAACCACCACTTCATTGTAAAACATTATGTAAACCATGTTTCTAAAGATGCTCGTATATAATCTGACTGCATTATATGGAAAACCGCTTACAATATTCTGTGCTCTGTATGCAAATTAGGTGAGGAGTTATCTGGGAGTAGCCACAATGCTGGAGTGTCCAGTAGTCCTGTCTACGCCCTAAATACGCCCTTCAAGGCTTAATTGACGTCTGCCATACCGTGCTATGTTATTTCAAGCCCTAGAAAAAACCAGAGGAGATCCAGTGATTTAAATGTCCATAGGAAAAACTAGGTTTCCACTTTATTGAAGTACAAGCTGAGAGCTTGAACAAAACACCAGGAGGAAAAGACAAGGTGGTGATATGCGGCAATAGATAGCCTACGCGTTTCAGGCACTGGCTGTGCCCTTAATCATGGCTAAGTCGAGTGAGCCATGATTAAGGGCACAGCCAGTGCCTGAAACGCGTAGGCTATCTATTGCCGCATATCACCACCTTGTCTTTTCCTCCTGGTGTTTTGTTCAAGCTCTCAGCTTGTACTTCAATAAAGTGGAAACCTAGTTTTTCCTATGGACATTTAAATCGCTGGATCTCCTCCTGGTTTTTTCTACAATTGCTGCCGTGTGCCGTCGCGGCTGATCCGGGCGACTACAAACACAGGAGTGTCAGATTGGTGAGCTGGAGGTTTCCTCCCTTTTCCTCTCCCTTTTTTCCTCCTCTCCCCTTTTTTCCTCCTCTCCCCCCCCCCCCCCCCCCTTTTCCTCCTCTCCCCCTCCTCCCCCCCCCTTTTCCTCCTCTCCCCCTCCTCCCCCCCCCCCTTTTCCTCCTCTCCCCCTCTCCCCCCCTCCTCCTCTCCCCCTCTCCCCCCCTCCTCCTCCCCTCCCCCCCCTTTTCCTCCTCTCCCCCCCTGGCTATTTTGGTCTCTTTATTAATCTCAAAAAAGGAAATGTATAAAGCATGTCTCATATAAATTGCCACAACAATGGCCTTTGTTTTTCAGTATACAAATTTGTTTACCTTTATCAGAATTGGGGTAAATTTCTGTAATGGTCTCCTTCATCTGCATGGGGTTTGCAGAAATCCATGCAAATGCTTCAGAAACAACCCCATGTATGGAATGTATTTTCCATTGCAGAAATTTCTGCAACAAATCTGTGGTGTGTGAACACAGCCTTGCTAATCAGAACTTTTCTCCTAGGCTGAATTTGCACATGATTATCTCTATTAGTCAACCGTTTCTTCAAGCTTATTGGGTGCCTCTTCAAGGTGCCATTTCTCTAGCTGTATCCCCAATGAAAACCTTCATTATTCTCTATCGAGGATAAAAAATAAATAAAAGGCTGCTTTGCACAAAGCCACAGCTTATAGCCCATAAGAAAAGACAGAATGGGGGGAATTTATTAAGACTGGCATTTTATATGCCAGTCTTAATATGAAGAGCACTGGAATGAAATGAGCCTAGTTTATTAAGAGGCGCACCTCCGGGGGCATCTCTGTCCATCAGTGTCAAGGCAAGGTAAAACTATATTTAATTATATTAAATTTGTTGGCCGGTGGAAGGCCACGCCCACTTTTAAGTAAAGTCCTCTGAGCGGCGCAAATGCTGCAAAAAATTCAAACTTTTGCCACAAATTGGGACTTTTGCGACTTTTCTACACCAGAAAACTGGTGTAGAACGATTATTAAAATCTCCCCAATGTTCTTTTGCACCCAAGGTCCAAAGTCAAAATGTGTTGTTTCAGCCTCCGATACACTGGTGTTCAACTACGTTTCTTAAACCTGCATTACGTCGTCTCCATGTAGCTTCCTCAACAACCAGATGGGGTTTGGTCTTCCAGTACAGCACGTATTGGGGCAGATTTACTAATGTATTTGCACCTAGAATGTGTCGAGGAAAAATGACACAATTTGACGCGTTTAATTTGAAACCAAATGTTTTCACATCTAAAGAAAAAAACCATTTCAAGGAGTGGGGTTTAAACGAAAAGGGGGAGATGCACCAAATTTATCATATGGCATGCACCACTGTGATCAATTTGGTACACCACCTGACTGCCTGATCTAAGTTTTCACTGTCAAAGAGTATGAGCACAGTGGACGGACTAGCTGTGGATCTCACTCACCCGCTGCAGAACAAATTAGCTGAAAAAACATGTATAAATTGACCTGCAGTGCCGATTTTTAATCGTTGCAATTTTGTTGTATTTTTTTACCCCTTGAGTTCAATGGGGATGTAAACACCGCAGCAAATAGACAATGTTGCGATTTTTGCGGTGTTAAAAAGCTTCTTGTTAAATTTAATAAAGTCCATATTTACTTCCCTGTTGTCATAGCAATGGCTCCGTGTTTCCCATTCAGCCTGTCCCCTGCGTTTCATCCCATGTGACTGCTGCAGCCAATCAGCTGCACGGAAACCAGAGGGATGCTTTTTTTTTTATGCTCTATTTTTCGCAGTGGCGATTAACCGGACGAAAATCTGCACCACAATTTGGTGCAGTCTTTCGGATGGAATTCCTTGCGGGATCTAGGTCGGAAATGCTGTGTACTTTTATGCAGCATATCCCACCTGTGTGAGCGTACCATTAAACTCATACAGCTTAGTAAATTTGCCCCGTTGTGCTTTTTCTTCCCGTGAGCGTAGTTGTTACCAGATAAATAGTTACTCATAGTACTCGGCAAACTCATATCAATGATTTTATGCAAGATAGAATCATAGGGCAACTCAAGGCTGTTCAAGCTGAGAGGGCAGTGTCCCAGGAGCTGCACATCAAACAGGGTGGAAATGTCAATCAACAGATCAGCAAAGGAAGTTCAAGGGTTACAACATCACAATAAGCGTCCTTTGTCCGTAACTGCCAGATATCTCGACATACAGCAGGAGACCTTGGAGCAGCCACAGGGATGGCTGTTTCCAGGGCATACCATCAATAGAAGATTACTTGAGAAGCGGTTATATGACTGGAGACCTGCAACACACAAAGCTCAGTGAATTACTATTTCTGCACAAAAAAAGTTTTCATGGGAAAAAAAAGTTTTTCTTTTTCTATACTGTGAGGCTTTTTATGTTTTAGTATAATTTCCCTTTACTTTTTTTGTCCCACTGGATATTAAGCCATTGATTATTTGATTAACTTCATATTATAAAACATCTGTATTACAATCAGGGGCGTAACTAGGAAAGACTGGGCCCCGTGGCAAACTCTTGACTGGGCCCCCCCCCCAGCTGCCACAAGCAGCCCCCCTTATAGTGCCCCCCTATAGACAGTACTATACAGCCCCACCTATAGACAGTGTCACACCCCACTTGTAAATAGCGCCCCTCACCTCCCCCTTGTAGGTAGTGCCATACAGCCCCCCTGTAGATATCGTCATAAAGCCCCCACCTGCATATAGCGCTATACAGCTCCCACTGTATATAGTGCTACACAGCCCCACTCCCTTGTATATAGTGCCACACAGCCCCCCCCCCCTTAATAGATAGTGCCGCTCAGCCTCTCCTTAGTAGATAGTGCCACACAGCCCCTGTAGATACAGCCACAGCCCTCCCCCTTGTAAATAGTGCCATAGAGCCCCCCTAGTAGTGCCACACAGCCCCCCTAGTAGATAGTGCCACACAGCTCCCCCTTGTGTATAGTGCCACACAGCCCCCCAAGTAGTACAAGGCAATGGCGCATCCGAGAAAGTTGTATCAGCCAGGGGGATGTCAATCGAACATGGAAAGGTGGGTTTGGAGACAGGACTGTGTGACTCTTCAGGATAGCGGCACCGCCACATGACACTTTAATGAGTAATTAGCATATAGTGTTTGCCGTTTTAAAAGTTGATTTTAAAGATTTTGCTGCATCTGAAAAAAACTTAAATTTGGAGATATTGTCAGGTCATGTATTACCGCATGGTGGCGGTTCAAGGGGTTAAAACTACCAGACCGGTTCCCATGAAATATACAATGAATTGAGAACAATTCCATCTGCCCTGCAATTTTGTTATTATAAATATATCCTATATAATTACAGATCCAGAACCAAGTTCAGCACATAAATACAGCACTAGAACCAAGCTCATCTACATATATACAGCACCAGAACAAAGCTCAGTGCATCTATACGGCACTAGAACAAAGCACAATCATATATACAGCACCAGAACAAAACATACACAGGGCCGCCATCAGGAATTTCAGGGCCCCCTACAGCTAAATTTTCTGGGCCCCCTACCGTGGCACCGCCTGTTAACGGTACTCCGTCCAGCAATATATCATGGTACCCAGGGCCGCCATCAGGGGGTTATTAGGGGTACTGACGTGAGAGGCCCGGCCAAACCTAATTGAAAGGGGGGCCCGGCAAACTGCCGCGACTTGCCTTTGGTAGAAAATGGGGCCCGTTTTTTTCACCAAAAGAATGTCGTGAGCTGCGGGCCCCCCTTTCAATTAGGTTTGGCCGGGCCTCTCACTTCAGTACCCCTAATACCCCCCCTGATGGTGGCCCTGGGTAGCATGGGGGCCGTCAAACACCGCCGCCCGTGCGACCGATCGCGCACACCCGCAAACTCCCGCGCATGCGCACCTGCGACCGCCTGGAGCCGCGCACCGAATTTTGAGGCAGATTTTGACCTGCCCACACTATCTTACCGCGTTTTTTGCCCGCGGCGATTGAGGACAGCAGACAAAAAATGCAGGGAAAAATGCATTTTCTGCCTCCCATTGATTTCGATGGGAGGTCAGAGGCGGAACCGCGGCAAGAAAGGACGTGCTGCTTTTTCTTTTTTCCGCGACTGGCTCCCATTGATTTCAGATTAAATCAATGGGAGGCGGTTTTGGAAGTTTTTTGGTGCTGATTCCTACGCAGTTTCCGAGTCAATATCAAGGCCCAAAAACTCTGTGAACTGGGCCTTATTGTTAGGGCTTATTCAGACGAACGTGTAATACATCCGTGCAACGTGCGTGATTTTCACGCGCCTCGCACAGACTTATGTTACTCTATGGGGCCGTGCAGACTGTCAGTGATTTTCACGCAGCGTGTGTCCGTGTGTCCGCTGCGTAAAACTCACGACATGTCCGATATTTGTGCATTGTTCGAGCATCACGCACCCATTGAAGTCAATGGGTGCGTGAAAATCACGCCCAGCACTTCCGCAGCCGTATAAACTATGAATGAAAACAGAAAAGCCCCACGTGCTACAAACATACAAACAGAGTGTCATAATGATGGCGGCTGCGCGAAAATCACGCAGCCACGCATCATACGCTGCTGACACAGAGCTGTTATGGACCTTTTGCATGGGCAAAACGCCACGTTTTTGCGCGCGCAAAAAGCACACGCTTGTGTAAATCTGGCCTTAGGGTAGGAACACACTAGGCATGAACACTGCGGATTTTATGCAACACATTTTATTGCGGAAAATCCGCAGCGTATTACAGTCGCAGCAGAGTGGATGAGATTTGAACAAATCTCATTCACACGCTGCAAAAAAAATGGACCTGCAGTGTGGCTTTTTAAGCCGCAGCATGTCAATTTATTCTGTGGAATCGCCGCTCCTTTGTTGCGGAAATGCTGCGGTTCTGCCGCAAAAATCACAAATGAGAAAAAAAAAAAGGCACTTTTTAAAATTTATAAAAAAGTTTAGACTTGCCCCGGCCGTAGTCCTGGTGACGCGATCCTCTATTCTTAGTGCAGCCCAGCCTCCTGTCATGACGTTTCATCCCATGTGACCGCTGCAGCAGTCACATGGTCTACAGCGTCATCCCAGGAGGCGGGGCTACGTTCAGAAGAGAGAGATGCGTCACCAGGACTACGGCCGGGGCAAGTCTAAACTTTTATTTCCCTGCAGCTCCGTGTGTCAGCAGCGTATGATGCGCGGCTGCGTGATTTTCGCGCAGCCGCCATCATTATGACACTCTGTTTGTATGTTTGTAGCACGTGGTGCTTTTCTGTTTTCATTCATAGTTTATACGGCTGCGGAAGTGCTGGGCGTGACTTTCACGCACCCATTGACTTCAATGGGTGCGTGATGCTCGAACAATGCACAAATATCGGACATGTCGTGAGTTTTACGCAGCGGACACACGCTGCATGAAACTCACGGACAGTCTGCACGGCCCCGTAGAGTAACATAGGTCCGTGCGAGGTACGTGAAAATCACACGCGTTGCACGGATGTATTACACGTTCGTCTGAATAAGCCCTAACAATAAGGCCCAGTTCACAGAGTTTTTGGGCCTTGATATTGACTCGGACACTGCGTCAGAATCAGCACCAAAAAACTTCCAAAACCGCCTCCCATTGCAGGGGCCCGTTTTTTTCTACCAAAGGCAAGTCACGGCAGTTGCCGGGCCCCCCTTTCAATTAGGTTTGGCCGGGCCCCTCACACCAGTACCCCTAATACCCCCCTGATGGCGGCCCTGCACATACATATATACAGCACTAGAGCCAAGAGCTCAGGACATATATACAATACCAGAAGCAAGATCAGTACATAAATACAGCACCAGAACAAAGCTCAGTACATAAATACAGCACCAGAACAAAGCTCAGTACATATATACATCCCCAGAATCTAGCTCAGTACATATATACATCCCCAGAACCAAGCTCAGTACATATACGCAGTAGCAGAACAAAGCTCAGTACTTAAATACAGCATCAGAACCAAGATCAGTACATATATACAGCCCCAGAACCAAGCTCAGTACATATATACAACACCAGAATAAATACAGCTCAATTTAGTGCAACCCCTGCCATATAGGTTTGTACAGTGTAAAACTACAGCTCCCAGCATGGCCTGAACAATAGTAAGGATATGATGGGAGAGGCTGTTTCACCAAAAATAAATCATACCACCCATCAACTCGCTGCAGATCATACAGTAGTTACAGTACTGATTAGAGGCAGAATAAACGTTTACATTAAGTGACTCACCGGGGACGTCTCAGAATCTAGTTATTTTCTTCTCCCTCTGGTCCAGACCTCTATGATGGATTTCTCCCGGCCACGAACCAAAATTCTCAATACCTCTAAATATAATAAAGCGCCATACACTGCACCACTAACTATAATAGTGCCATACACTGTGTCCCTGATTATAATAGTACCATACACTGTGTCCCACACACACACACCGTGCCCCCTGTTGATAGTGCCCCCATAGCCCCCCTGTAGATAGTGACCCCCATAGAGCTTCTGTAGATAGTGACCTACAAATTTCTCCCCCTATAGATAGTGCTCCACATATAGCCCACCTCTGTAGATAGTACCTCATATCTAGCTCCCCCTGTATAGTGTCCCACATATAGCCCACCCCTGTAGACAGTGCCCTATATATAGCCCCCCTGTAGCTAGTGCCCCACAGGTAACCCACCCCTGTATATAGTGTCCCACATATAGCCCTTCCCTATAGATAGTGCCCTGCAAATAGCTCCCCCTATAGATAGTGCTCTACATATAGCCCACCCCTGTATATAGTGTCCCACATATAGCTCCCCCTGTATATAGTGCCCCACATATAGACCCCCCTGTACATAGTGACCACATCCACACAGGTCTGCTGGAGCTGAACGACGTAAGCGCCGTTGAAAGGCGCTGATTGGCGGGGCAAGTCATTTTGCCCCGCCAATCGGCATCATTGTAAGGCGCGTGCCTCGCTATTCAGCGCTAATGCATGTATTTGTACCTGCGTGCTAGACGCAGGTACAATTACTGCTAGTGACGCCCCCGGGCATGAGAGAGCCTGTGTCGCCCGGCCCATACATGTTAGAGGCTCGGCGACGCGGGCCCCGTAGTAGTGTCACTAACGCTGTAGCAGCAATAATGGCTGCTAGCGGCGCCACCGGGCATATGGGGGTAGGGCGTGTCGGCGGGCGGCATGGGACCCTTCAAGCCGCGTAGCCACTGATTCCAATGCATCATATAGCCTGTCAGTATATAACTGAATGCAAACTATCAGTGCTTGCTTAGAGCTAATCCTAATAGGCATTGACTAATGGCAGACCTGGAGGTCTTTGTTGGGCCCGCAGCTGCCCCAGTAACCATCAGCACCTCCCAATCATACAGCGGAGGTGCCATGGTTGATATTGGCAGCTGACAATTACAGGTGGCACCAACTGGTGATGGTGCGGTCCAACTTCTGTCCCCATGTCATTATCACAACGTAAAATCGGTTCACAAGAATGACCCACTAATCACTATGATTGTCGGCTGGGAAGGGATTGTATGAGATTTCTTACATTGCTTTGCTCCATAAGTGGCAATACTACAGCAAATAAAATAGCTTAAAAAAAATGTTTTATTAGAAATTACACCCTTTAGTATTATAATGCTCCACCTGTATGTGGCCACGTTAGCATTGCAGCCCCGGCTCAACCCATACATGGCTAGTTTTAGCCTATCAATTTGAACACAATGCGCATGCGCGGTATTATGACCACAATGCGCTACGCTGACGTCTCTAGCCCTGCTTGAGCGCTGGGAGGAACACTGGTATTAAATGTTGTCTGAAAACTGTCTTCGATTATGTGCTCTCCAGTAACAAGAAGCACTGTCTTAGCAGCGCCCTCAGTGGACTAACGCGTTAGGACATGTCTTTGCCAAAATGACTCCTAGACGGAAGACAAGTATAGTTGTATAACAGATAGTGCTCTAGTGACTGGAAATTGTACATGGAGACTAGCGCTTCTCTGTGACGTCCGAAAATGAAGAGCGTTTCGGAGTGAGAGGAGGTGGGAATATAATAAATGTGTGTGTGTGTATTACTCCAAAATTCAATGCAATACAATAGGATATACGTGGCCCAGCTAGACTGAAGCCACATGCGTTTATACGACGTTTCTCAATTGTGGTCCGTAAAGGGAATAACTACAATGAGACGTGTACTCCGTGCATCATAACCAGAGACGTATTCCTATATCTCTTCCAGTGGCAAGGCAACAGAACTAAATTGAGACCATAATCCTGAGATCAAAATGGCAATTCAATGACTATTCTGATAATATACTTCTTTACAGTGGAAGACCAGCTAGAAGTGATGTTCTGGTGTCACAGATACATGTCACAAGTTCTGGAAAGTATAACCCCACTTTTTCCTGCTACAAGAAATTTCTGGCACAACAGTCGCAGACTCTTGACTGTATGTATGATTTCCAGCTGATCACTTTTGGGTGGATTTCCCCTTTAACCCCTTAACGACCGGGCCATTTTGCACGTTAATGACCAAGGATTATTTTTTGTTTTTTCACGGTCGCATTCCAAGAATCGTAACTTTTTTTTTATTCAGTCGGCATCGCCGTATAAGGGCTTGTTTTTTGCGGGACGAGTTGTATTTTGTAATTGTACCATTTTTAGATGCTTATAATATATTGATTAACTTTATTTTAGGAGAGAATTGAAAATAAGCAGCTATTCCAGCATTAATTTTCACGTTATAAATTTACGCCGTTTACTATGCGGCGTAAATAACATGTTAACTTTATTCTATGGGTCGGCACGATTACGGGGATACCAAATATGTAAAGGTTTTATATGTTTTCCTACGTTTGCACAATAAAAACCCTTTTAGAAAAAAATTACTTGTTTTTGCATCGCCGCGTTCCAAGAGACGTAACGTTTTTATTTTTCCGTCTATGTGGCCGTATGGGGGCTTGATTTTTGCGGGCCAATGTGTAGTTTTTATTAGTACTATTTTGGGGTACATAGGACTCATAGATTAACTTTTATTTTATTTTTTATGGGGGGAATGGGAGAAAAGAGAGAATTTTGCCGTTGTTTTTTGCGGTTTTTTTTTTTTTGACGCCGTTCATCCGGCAGTTTAATTAATATGTTCATTTTATTGGTCAAGTTGTTATGATCGCGGGGATACCATATATGTGCATGTGTTATTTGTTTTGACACTTTTACTGAATAAAACCAGTTTTATTTGATTTTGACTGTAATTTTATTTTTTTTTTTTCACAAACTTTATTTAACTGATTGACATTTTTTTTTTAGTCCCACCAGGGGACTTCACTATGCGATCTACCGATCGCATATATAATGCTTTGGTATACTTATTATACCAAAGCATTATTGCCTGTCAGTGTAAATCTGACAGGCAATCTCTTAGGTCATTCCTCCGGCATGGCCTCACAGGCATTTGCTGAAGACAGACCTGGGGGTCTTTGTTAGACCCCCGGCTGTCATGGAAACCCGACGGCGACCCACGATTTGTTTGCGGGGGCACCGATCGGGTGACCGAGGGAGCTCCCTCCCTCTGTCAAACACATTAGATGCCGCTATCACTATTGACAGCGGCATTTAATGGGTTAAACTGCTGGAATCGGAGCGCGCTTCGATTCCGTCAGTTGCAGCAGGAGCCAGGCTGTGTATAACAGCCGTTCTCCTGCCGCTGATCGCGTGGGTAAACTGTCAGGACCCGCGCCATCACAGGACGGATATATCCGTCCTCCTGCGCGAACTAGCAGCTGCTGAGGACGGATATATCAGTCCTTCGGCGTTAAGGAGTTAAGATCACTGTGAATGTTTCTTGTACTAAAAGGGGTTGTCCACTTGGGGATACTCCTGGCCTGCCAGCAGGTTCCACAACGTCTAGCGGATCACAGTGGATCCTGCTGCTAGGATCAGCAGTTACCATTGGTGGAACTGCTTGGCAGATATTAATTTCCCCTACTATCGAGTAGCTTAACCCAGTGTCTGAATTTTAGAAAAAAAAAGAAAGTTCTGATATTACAGATTTTTTTATTTGGCTGTACAAGTATGGCACTGTTTTTGGAAGAACGCAGCCATGTTTTTCTAGTTCTGTACAACCCCTTTGGCCTCCATTGGACGTCGGTGTACCTTGCTTAGACTACACTATTCCATACAACAGGAAAAATGGTATACCACGCGGTATATGTTTTTTTCACGACATATACGTTAAGCGGATACCATAATAGTCTATGGGAGATGAATTCCTAACAGTGGCTTCTGTCATTCATAGGATATTATGGCAGTCATTTAAGGTATACGTCATGATGATGTATGCGTTAAATGTATCCCATAATAAACCATGATGATGTGAATGGGGTCTTAGAGGCACTTTAACATTGTTATCTATTATCCAGTGAAATCTCTCCAGAAAACCACCTCTTTGAGAAGACCACGCCTCATCTAAAATAGACTTTTCAATTCTCTTATACCCTATGTATTTTGGCCTCTTCTTTTAAGAGGACCACCCCTCCCCTCTAGAAGACCATTTTTCCCTGCAATTTTATGGAGTATCGTCTCAAAAAGTTTTCTGTATATTCTGTATAGTAATAGCACTTTTGCCTAAGCTCTTGAGTCCATGAGCATTATACAGGTCCATACGTTGTATTTTTAAACCTAAAACACGAATAAATCCCCACAGAGAACAAGTATTTTCCATTTGAAAAAAAAATTCCCTTGTTCATTCTACGGAAATTCTTGAAAACCCAAAAAAACAAAACATACGGAAGAGAAAATTGATCTGCATTGGGCTTGCATAAGCGCAGCCTATCCATAATTTGCTCCTCTCATTGTAAAATATTGTATGACTTCCGCCATCCTAGTGAAAAGATTACTAATAAAATGTGAATTTCTTTCTTTCAGAAAAGATTTTGTCTATGAACCAATTTCAGGATGACCTCAAGAGCAAAGAAGCGCATAGTCCTTCCCTCTCGTCCTGAGCCTCCCAGTGTAGATGAGATTCTAGAAGATGTTCGTAGTGCGGCGGCTTGTGATCCTGTGTTTTTCTGCGACCTTAGTGACGGTATGGTGTATCCATAGTACACTGAATACTTATACTTACCCTCCTTCCCTCACTTACATTTCTTTACTGTTCGGTCAGATTCCCCGATACCTTCTCAGGAGCCCACCAGCGACGGCCACAGGCAGTACATGCAGACCTGTTCCTACGTGCAATTGAACAACAAGCTGAAAGAAGCCCAGGTTGAGCTGAAGGAAAAATATGAGTCTCTGACCTCTTCGGGAATAAAGCTTGGAAAAGTTATAGAAGAGTTGAGAGAGGCAGCCATGTAACAAACACTTATTCTCTGCTGATATAACTATTGAATATGTAAGTTTGGTTAGTGGGAATATTTATGTTATTATTTCAATACATTGGTAAGAGAATCTGAAGTATGCCAATGATTTGCATAGAATATCTTCAAGAAATGTGTACTGCATGGATATTATGTCACTTCATTAGTTATGTGTGCATCACCATACACCTATGACTTCTCCATGTGGTACAGCGTACAGGATTCCGACCTGGCCACGGACATTGTTGGTACTCTGGAAATGAATGGTTACCGTGGCTATGTTGAGCACCGGGATAAGGTGGCTGGAGCACTTGCTATTTCTTCGGCTACAATGATAATTGAATCTAGTTTGATTTCTTTCCTTGTTCTCTCCACTCATTTTCTGCAGGAGTCTTGGTACAAATCATTGTCTGAATGGTGCCTGACGAATGCTATAGACAAAAAAGCTGCCAGGGTAGTGCCAATATATGTAGATTTGAAAAATAGCCAGAAGCCAGATATTTTATCGTGTTTAACCAGCCTGAAATATAAAAGCAAGTATTTTCAAGGTCAACTTCTACGTACCATGAATGCCACTGTCCGTCGTTGACTGTAATCATACAGTGCTACCCTTTTATGTTTTCTATTTTAAGTAACACACCCCATGACAGCAGTATTTTTGCCAGTCGGCGTACATTGCCGATTCAATAAACGGCTAAAATGGGACATCTTGGTGTGAAGCTTCCCCTGTTACGGGGCCTTCAGAAGTGGATGGATTACAGGTCCTTGAGCGGCTTTACTCAGATGTAGTTGCTGGGGTTGGCCCACCTTGCTTGACATCCCCTTTTCTAAATGTGGACCCACTGATCAGCTTATCCTGGTTACAATCAACCATATTGGAGATGCAGATTTTTAGGCAGTTGTTGTGCTTTTTATATTTTAAAAACAGGTTGGTTTAATTTTATATTTTATGTGTGTGTGGCCGATCAAAGTCTTATTGTCAAATGAGATCATCCCTCCTGGAACAGCATCAATGTATTTTAACATGATGTGCCTTATGTTACCAGCTGGGATTCTGGGTCATGCAGTGCAGCATGAGGTAGTGACAGGGCTGGTGAAGGAGGAGGCCTGGGGGGAACATATTCCACGAGCTTTGTGTCTTACACATATATGCCAAAGCTCGAGGATCAGGTCACTATGCTTTCATTCTTTCCGGGAAACCTTTTTTTCATTTGTTCAAAAAAGAATCTGCCGGGATATTTCTCCATGTTTCTTGTAAACGCCTCTAATGTTCAGTATTAAAATATTAGGTGCGTTTTTTTGCTCCTCCCAAACCCCTTCACTAATATTGTGTTCTGGAGTGATCGGTCCTTTGTCCTGAGACCTGCGACTTCTCCGCAGCAGTGGGATCGGAGTTATCTTGCTGTAGATGGTTTCATTTTCCAGCGGATATTTCATGATATTTAGACATTTTTATTTATCAGCATACATGATCCTTTCATTCAAAACTCCAGCTGTAATACATCTTCCAGTGTTTACTGGCTATACATTGTTTCATACCTGTAAATCAAAGCAGACGAGGTGCGACACATAGCTTTTTGGGTGGTTATTTCCATTGGCATATTTGCCGTTCTTAGTGGGTAGGATCATAGGTGTATGATATTTAGTACCCAGGTCCAATTGGTGGACAATTGTTTTTTGACTGCACCTGCCAGTTTTGTCCCTGATAAGCAAGTATAATTTATATTGGTGAAATGAGAGGTACTTGGTGTGCGTTGATGTTGAATTTTCGGTGATTGCCATTAATGGCAGTGACACATTTAGATCTACCCACACTAGAAGAGTCTCCCATTGCCAAAGAACATCCCATGTACATTCAAGCAAACAGCAGGAGCAAGAAGTAATTCATTAGGAAATCTAAAATTCCCTAAAATTAGACGGGAAAAGAAACTGCTTTCCTATATTACTTTTTTTTTACAATGCACTCTGTCTTCTCTAAAAACTGCAGCAACCCTGCCAGTTATAAGAGCTAATGCCGTACATAGTCTCTATGACTACAAACTGTAGAGCTGTAGGCGGCCTGTGTGTCGCTGTAAATGTGCCTCCTTAGTTACATAGTACGGTTGAAAAAAGACATATGTCCATCAAGTTTAACCAAGGGATGGGAGAAAGAAAGAAAACGTTGTTTTACCCATATTGATCCAGAAGAAGGTTTTAAAACAAATAAATAAAACCTACTGTAAGGCATGAACTAATTTGCCATAAAAAGCAAAAATTTCCCTCCTGATCACGAGCGCCGATCAGACTGGATCAACATACAAACAAGAATTCTCCACATTGACATAGGAGCTGATATTTTTTGTTCTAGGAAATTATCTAAGCCTTTTTTACAGCCATCTACTGTCCCTGCTGTGACCAGCTCCTGCGGTAGACTATTCCATAGATTCACAGTAAAGAGGGCATGTCGTCTCTGCAGATGGAACAGGTTTTCACCATATTTTTTTGTACGGACCATTTATTTATTTACCATTTACTATGAGACAGTGACATGGAAAGTCATTGAGGGAAAATGTTTCCCCTAGAACCATGGCACGTGTCTTAAAGACAACCTTTTACCTCCCCATATATGTGCAGCATGTAATGGGGAGGGCTAAACAAACCCTGGGGCACTTTAAAAAAAAATTCTACCTCCCTCCGTTATTTAGATAACCCCCTGAACAGTCAACGGGGCGTGTACTGGCAAGGGGGCGTGTTACTATGGCTGTGACACTGTCCAATCAGATATGGACAGTGTTACAGCAAGAGCGAGGAGAGAGAGTGTGCGTGCGCGCACACGCTCTCACTCTTCAGCTTTCAAGATTAGTCTGCTGCTGAACTGGCAAGGGGGGTGTCACTGCTACGGACAGTGTAAGAGCTGTGGAGAGGAGAGCGCGCTCTCAGCTCTTGCGAGAGATCAGTCTTGTATTGTCTGCCGAACTGGCGAGGGGGCGTGTCTCTGCTACGGACAATGTAAGCGCTCCCCAGCTCTTACACTGTCCGTAGCAGTGACGCCCCCTTGCCAGTTCGGCAGACAAAGTACAAGACTGATCTCTCACTAGAGCTGAAGAGATGAGAGCGTGCATGCGCGCTCTCCACAACTCTTACACTGTCCGTAGCTGTGACATGCCCCCTTGCCAGTTCGGGTGAAAAGACTGCAATCGCACACTCTCCTCGCTCTTGCTGTGGCACTGTCCATATCTGATTGGACAGTGTCACAGCCATAGTAACGCCCCCTTGCCAGTACACGCCCCGTTGACAGTTCAGGGGGTTATTCAAATATCGGGCGCCAAATATAACGGCACTGATATCTAAATAACAGAGGGAGGTAGGAAAAAAATGTAAAGTGCCCCAGGGTTTGTTCAGCCCGCCCCATTACATGCTGCACTCAGCTGCACACGTATGGGGAGGTGAAAGGTTCTCTTTAAAGAGGCTCTGTCACCAGATTATCAAATCCCTGTCTCCTATCGAATGTAAACGGCGCTGCAATGTAGAGAACAGTAACATTTTGTTTTATTTTTTAAAACCATCATTTTTGGCCAAGTTATGAGCCATTTTATATTTATGCAAATGAGCCTTTCTAATGGACAACTGGGAGTGTGTTTTCTCTTATTTCCAACTGGGCGTGTATTGTGTTTGTTTGTAACATCTGGGCGTGTATTGTGTTTGTAACATCTGGGCGTGCTTACTTGTTTTACTAGCTGGGCGTTGTGAATAGAAGTGTTTGTCAGCATCATATGTCAGCATCATACACTTCTATTCACAACGCCCAGCTAGTAAAACAAGTAAACACGCCCAGATGTTAAAAACACAATACACGCACAGTTGGAAATAAGAGAAAACACTCCCAGTTGTCCATTAGAAAGGCTCATTTGCATATATATAAAATAGCTCATAACTTGGCCAAAAATGATAGTTTTTCAAAAAAACAAAACGTTACTGTTATCTACATTGCAGCGCCGATCACATGCAATAGGAGATAGGGATTTGATAATCTGGTGACAGAGCCTCTTTAAGCTGGGTTCACACGGTGCATGTTTTAAAGTTTTTTTTGTTTGGTAGATAATCTCCCTTGCTTCTCAATGGGAGTTCATGAACCAAAACAAAAAATGCACAGTGTGAACTCAGTCTTAGACCTTATTTACACGAGTGTGGCGCATCTCGGACGTGAAAAAAGGGCGTTTTTCACGTCTAAGGTGCATCCGTGCTCTGCGCTGCAGGACGCGATGTCTCGCATCCCCATAGATGAGTCTATGGAAGGATGCGTGATGCGTGAAAAAATAGGACATGTTCTATTTTCTCACGGACCCTTCACGTGGTCTGTTGAAACAATGGCTGTGTGAACGGCCACATTGAATTACAAAGGTCCGTGGGACGGCCGTTGTTTCAAGGGCCGTCACACGGACGTTTACTACGCTCGTGTAAATAAGGCCTTAGACTTTGATTTGTATTGAAAAGCTCATAATTTCCAAAATTGGCTTTTTAGAAAAGCTGGAAAAGGGCCTGGAGTTGGATTAGGGAAGAGTGGGGTGAGTGTCTTACTCCCTAGTCTATCTCGGTTATTTTTTTGCGTTTTTTAAGGCATTTTTAGTTATGGTTTTGTGGTGCTGTTTTTAGTATGGCATGAAGTCTATAATAATATATACAATCCACTACCCACAACTACGTTTTGGTTTGTAGCGTTTGAGGCAATTTTGTGGTTTGGCATTTTTTTCAGATGTTTTTCCCTTGGGCTGCACTATAGGACTTTAAAAATGCACAAAATGACACCACATAAAAAAATCGCCTTAAGAACGCATGCTACATTTTAATAACGCTAGCGGTTTTAGAAGCGGTTTTTTTTAATGCAGTTTAAAACGCCAGAAATTCTGTGTGGAGGAGTCCTAAAGCAAGGTGCGTTTGCAGTGTTTTGAGGTTTGTGTGTGTCTGATCGCTGCTGGCTTGTCTACTAGAACCTGTGAGTAACAAGTGACACTGCGGTGTCTCTAGTGCCATTTTGGCCAGGGTATAGTTAGGACTGTCTAGTTAGTTACTGTTTAAACTGCTCAGCCGAGAAGGATTTATTTTTGTTTTGCCTAAACTGTAAAGACTGTTTCTTTTTTGCATGCTGGATTAAACACAGGCAAGCCCTGTCTTTGGACTATCCGTTGTGTCACAGTCTCTATCTCTTATGAGCCTGTTTGTGCCTAAAGGGGGTTTTACACAGGACGATTACCGGACAGACGAGCGTTCACTAACCCCTTCCCTCTTTGGCCACTTTTGACCTTCCTGACAGAGCCTCATTTTTCAAATCTGACACTTTATATGGTAATAACTCCGGAATGCTTTTACCTATCCAAGTGATTCTGAGATTGTTTTCTCGTGACACATTGGACTTTGTTGCTGGCAAAATTTGCTCGATACATTCAGTATTTAATTGTGAAAAACACCAACATTTATCGAAAAATTGTAAAAATTTGCATTTTTGTAAATTTAAATGTATCTTCTTGTAAGGCAGGCAGTTATACCACACAAAATAGTCACTAATTAACATCCCCCATATGTCTACTTTAGATTGGCATCGTTTTTTCAAGAAAATTTCAAAGGGCTATTTTTGCAGGGGCCAGTTCAGTTGTGAAGTGGTTTTTAGGGCCTTATATATTAGAAACCCCAAAAAAGTCACCCCATTTTAAAAACTTCACCCCTCAAAGTATTCAAAACAGAATTTAGAAAGTTTCTTAACCCTTTAGATGTTTCACAGGAATTAAACCAAAGTAGAGGTGAAATTTACAAATTTCATTTTTTGTTGTTGCAGAAATCCATTTTTTTTGTAACACAATGTTTTACCAAAGAAACGCAACTAAATATTTATTGCCCAAGCTCTACAGTTTTAGGAAATATCCCACATGTGGCCGTAGCGTTCTACTGGCCTCAGAAGCAAAGGAGCACCTAGAGGATTTTGGGGCCTCCTTTTTATTAGAATATATTTTAGGCACCATGTCCGGTTTGAAGAGCTTTTGGGGTGCCAAAACTGGAAATCCCCCAAAAGTGACCCCATTTTGGGAAACTACACCCCTTAAGGAAATTATCTAGGGGTATAGTGAGCATTTTAACCCTACAGGTTTATTGCAGAAATTATTGGAAGTAGGCCGTGAAAATAGAAATCTACATTCTTTCAAAGAAAATGTAGGTTTAGCTAATTTTTTCTCATTTCCACAAGGACTAAAGGAGAAAAAGCAACATTTGTAAAGCAATTTCTGCCGAGTAAAACAATACCCCACGTGTGGTCATTAAACAGCTGTTTGGACACACGGCAGGACTTAGAAGGGAAAGAGCGCTATTTGGCTTTTGGAGCTCAAATTTAGCAGGAATGGTTTGCGGAGGCCATGTCGCGTCTGCAAAGCCCCTGAGGGGAGAAAACCGTGAAAACACCCAAAAAGTGACTCCATTTAGGAAACTACACCCCTTGAGGAATTCATCTGGGGATGTAGTGAGCATTTTGACCCCACAGGTGTTTCATAGACTTTATTAGAATTGAGCAGTGAAAATAAAAACCTTTTTCTTCAATAAGACGTAGCTTTAGCTCTAAATTTTTCATTTTCTCAACAAATTAACGAAAAAGAGAACCCCAACATTTGTAAAGCAGCTTCTCTGAAGTACGGAAATACCCCATACGTGGTCATAAACTGCTGTTTGGGCACACGGCAAGTATTAGAAGAGAAGGAGCGCTATTTGGCTTTTGGAATACAGATTTTGCTGGACTGGTTTCTTGACACCATGTCGCTTTTGCAAAGCCCCTAAGGTACCAGTACAGTGGAAACTACCCAAAGGGACTCCATTTGGGATACTGTACCCATTGAGGAATTAATCTAGGGGTGTAGTGAGCATTTTGACACCACAGGTGTTTCATAGGTTTTATTTGAATTGGGCAGTGAAAATAAAAATATATTTTTTTTCCAATAAGACGAAGCTTTAGCGCAAAATTTTTCATTTTCTCAAAAAATAAAGGCGAAAAAGAACCCCAACATTTGTAAAGCAATTTCTCCCGAGTACGGCAATACCCCATGTGTTGTCATAAACTAATTTTTGGGTACAAGGCAGGTCTCAGAACGGAAGGCGCGCCATTTGGCTTTCGGAGTACAGATTTTGCTGGATTGGTTTCTGGTCGCTATGTAGCATTTGCAAAACCCCTGTGGGACCAAAACAGTGGAAATCCCCCAAAAGTTACCCCATTTTGGAAGGTATTCACTTAGGGGTGTAGTGAGCATATTAACCCCGCAGGTGTTTTGCAGAAATTAGTGTGCACTCTATATTGCAGAGTGAAAATGAGATTTTTCAATAGATATGTGGTGCCCAGCTTGTGCCACCATAACAAGACAGCTCTCTAATTATTATGCTGTGTTTCCCGGTTTTAGAATCACCCTACATGGAGCACTAATCCTTTGCCTGGACATTCGATAGGGCTCAGGAGTGAAAGAGTACCATGCGAAATTGAGGCCTAATTTGGTGACATATAAAGTATTGGTTCACAATTGCAGAGGCTCTGATGTGAAGTAATAAAAGAAACGCCTGAGAAGTGACCCCATTTTAGAAACTATACCCCTCAAGGCATTTATTAAGGGGTGTAGTGAGCATTTTCACCCCACAGGTCTTTTCCATAAATTAATGCGCTGCGGATGGTGCAAAGTAAAAATACAATTTTTTCCCCAGATATGCCAATTCAGTGGCAAATATGTCGTGCCCGGATTGTGCCACTGGAGAGACCCACCCCAAAAATTGTTAAAAAGGTTCTCCCGGGTATGGCGGTGCCATATATGTGGAAGTAAACTGTTGTTTGGGCACACTGTAGGGCTCAGATGGGTGGGAGTGCCATTTGGTTTTTGAAGCGTAGATTTTGCTTGGTAATAGTTTTGTTTGACTATTACTGGTGTTTCTGTTTATAATGTGGGGACATATGTAAGCTGTGCGGAGTACATCAGGGACATAGGTAGTATAATAATGGGGTAAACAATAAAATAATCCGTAGATGTGTGTTACGCTATGAAGCAATTTTTTCTGCACAGGCCGGCGTCGCACTGATAAATGGTGTCTTTACTTATCCCCCTTTTGGTCCACACTCGGCACCTTTGCAGTTTGGGGAATTTTGCTGGGAAGTGTTGTCCTGGTATAATGCGGGCACCCTCGCTTCTAGCAGATATGTTTGGGCCCTCTCCTTCCAAGTTCCCTAATTTTAGGGCCCCCTATAAATCGCCTCTTGAAACAGAGGAAATGTTCCCCTCTGATCTGCACAACCGCATTTTTTTTTTTCCTGACTTATTGGAGCCTTAACTCATTTTATTTTTTCATAGACGTAGTGGTATGAGAGCTGTTTTTTGCGGGACAAGCTGTTATTATTGGTACCATTTTGGGGTATATGCGACTTTTTGATCACCTGTTATCCTATTTTTTGAGTGGTAAGGTGACCAAAAAACAGCAATTCTAGCATAGTTTTTTAGTGTTTTTTTTAATACAGCGTTCACGATGCGTTATAAATTACATGTTAACTTTATTCTGCGGGTCAGTACGATTCCAACTTTTTTTCACAATAAAATAACTTTTGTAAAAATAATGTATTTTTTCTATCGCTATGTTGTGAGAACCATAACTTTTAAATTTTTTAGTTGACGGAGCTGTATGAAGGCTTGTTTTTTGCGAGACGAGCTATAGTTTTTATAGGCACCATTTTTGGATACATGCGACTTTTTGATCACTTTTCATTTCAATTTTTGTAGGGCAAAGTGACCAAAAACTAGAAATTCTGGCATTATTTTTTACTTTTTTTTTTTTTTACGCCGTTCACCGCGTGGAATAAATAACATAATATTTTTATAGTTACGGTCGCGGCGATACCAAATATGTATGGTTTATTTATTTTTTTCCATAATAAAGGTCTTGATAAGGGAAAAAGGGCGATTGTGTTTTATTTTATTACTTGAAACTTTTATTATATTTTTGAAAACTTTTTTTTCACTTTTTTTCCACTTTTCTTTAGTCCCACTAGGGGACTTGAAGGTCCAACTGTCAGATTTTTTTCTAATACATTGCACTACGTATGTAGTGCAATGAATTGGATCTGTCAGTCATTCACTGACAGCAAGCCAATTAGGCTTCGCCTCCGGGCGGGGCCTAATCCGCTTCCGTAATGGCAGACAGGAGGCCATTGTTAGGCCTCCTGTTGCCATAATAGCAGTCGGCAGTGGTGCAATTGCAGGGCATAGCTGCTAATCTGCTAACAACCACAAAGATGCAGAGATCGCATCCGATCGCTGCATCTGAGAGGTTAATGGCAGGGATCAGAGGTAGCTCCGGTTCCTGCCGTTAGAGGTGGATGTCAGCTGTAACATACAGCGGACACCCACTGCTGATGACGCCGGCTCAGCTTCTGGGCCGGAAGCTGAACCGGCGCCATCTTGCCGATGGTACCAGAAGCCTTTCGGGCCCCGCCGACGACGGGGCATAGGAAGATTCACCCCTCTGGGCGGGGTGTGAAAATTTTCCGTGCAAGGCACACCGGGAGGCCAGTATTAGACATCCGGTTGCCATTGCAGCCACCGACACCCCGCCGATTTCATTGCTGGGGTGTCAATGAGCTGCAAACACCTTGAATGCCGCAATCCCTTTTGAAGGCTGCATTTAAGGGGTTAATGGCGGGGATCGAAGCTAACTTCGGTACCCGCCATTACAGCAGGATGTCGGCTGTAAGATACAGCTGTCATCCGGGGATGATGGTACCGACTCAGGTTCAGAGCCGGTGCCATGCATTTGTCGTAAGTTTTGCGGGAAGCACTGGCTTTCCATGACGTATACTTACGACAAATGTCGGGAAGGGGTTAAACACAGGCAAGCCCTGTTTTTGGACTATCCGTTGTGTCACAGTCTCTATCTCTTATGAGCCTGCTGTGCCTAAAGGGGGTTTTACACAGAACGATTATCGGGCAGACGAGTTTTCATATAACGCTTGTTGCCAATAATTGCCCCGTAAATTCGATCATCTGCTGGCCGTATCGTTTTAAAAAAGTGAAATATTATCGTTGTCGGTAGCACATCTCCCTTTGTAAAGAGGGAGACGCGTTGCCGACATGATAATGTACGGGGACTAGCGATCGGAGTAACGACCGCTCGTCCCCATCCATAGCTCCGTGTGACCGGAGCAATCGAGCGCCGATCAACGATGTCTTATCGGCCGGTGTAAAAGGGCCTTTAGTCTCTTAAAGCTAGTCTCCAACAATACTTATACAAGTTGCTCATGTCCCCCGTAGACATTTTTTTTAAAACTAAAATGTATTCTATTAATCTTTCCTCATAACTTGGATTCTCCATACCCCTTATTAGCTTCGTTGCTCTTCTTTTGCAGTTTTTCTAACTCCAGGGCATCCTTTCTATGAACTGGAGCCCAGAACTGAACTGCGTATTCTAGATATGGCCGCACTAATGCTTTGTAAAGTGGTAATATTCTATCCCTGTCCTGTGAGTCCATGCCTCTTTTTGTAAAATAAAAATGTTTTTATTAAACATTTTCCAAATACATAAAATCAAAACATAGCAACAAACAATTTAAAGTTGTGCTCCTCATCAGGCACATCCCATGACAATTTGATACCATTGTGCAAGAAAATAACTAAATCCGGAGTTACATAGAGAAAAAAAAAACAGGCTGTTCTACATGTGGGATTTTGCCATGAGGGGAAGGAATGGATGGGTAAGTGGACGTGCCCATCGTCCAATGGTAGAGTGCAACACACTAAAAGAAGGAGGACTATATAGTAAATGGTACTACACATATCAATTGACTCTCCAAGTAGTTGAACCAAAGCAATCTATGAATTTTTGTTTCAAATGTGATAGGAGGTATAGAAATATAAGTTTATCCCACAATTTATGGAAGTTTCCAAATGTTCTTTCTTTACAAAGGGAAGTTTGCAGCTGCTGATACATAATATAGTAGTTTTTTTTATGGTGTTTCAGGATATTGATCGTAGAAGAGGGCTAGACGCCAAATATTCCCCAGTGAGAGGACATTGTATAGAAAGTGAACCCGAAACAAATTGTATTCGGAAACCAAAACGAGGTAATAGAGGGGCATGACCAAAATTAATATAACAGATCTGCGTGTGGCGATTTAGATTTTAGGCAAGAATGGTCAGTGGAGTTTCCCATGAGAAATTCCCTGTGAGGGGAGACGTAGGCTCTGTGGGCTATCTTGAATGTCCTCTCCTAGGACATGGCTGACGGAAGGTGTTTAGCCGCAGCCATCATGGATGTTAATATGTCACCATGTGTTACGCTGTCTAAGTGTTCCATTCAATAACATATACCTGAATTGGGAGTAGAATATTTAAGAGGTTTCCGCAAAATATTGTGATATATAATTATCAGTCGTCTCCTACTCTGATGTGACGGAGTCAGATGACATAAGAAAACATCCCAGTCTTTCTCTTTTAATTGTCTAATCACTTTATGTGTAGCTACAAGCCTGCAAGAAATAAAAGGGATTATGTCCAACATACTCGTGTCGTGTGTGAACAAGTAAGGACGACGTTCTGACAAATAAATAATTTGTTCAATACAAGTTACAATCCTTTTAGAAGCCCATGTGCGGAACATAGTATGGGGGCGACCGTCCTGAAAGTCCGGATTGTTGGCCCAAGGAAGGAGTAAAGAAAATCTAGCATTTAGACCTAAGTGTTATCTGACATTAGTCCATGTCTTCCATGCCACCATAATAGGATTAGCCCGTTGTTCGAGTGCTAAACTGAGTAGGGGGCATGTAAAAGGCATGTCAGGGAAGTGGCTAATCAATTGTTGGTATAGAGTCTGGTCAGTAAAACATGAGCTGCCAATCAACCAGTCCCCATTCACCCGTAATTCAGCTGCCATGTTGTAGAATGTATTTGGGGAAAATGTATTCCTCCGTTGTCGTGACGTTGCTGCAAGATACACAGACACTCACCCTAGGTCTCCTATGACTCAAAAAAATAACACGAAACTAGGCATTAATACATTTAGCATCCACTAGTCTCAAGTAAATAGGTAGGGATTGTAACCGGTATAGTAATTTGGGAAAGACTACCATGTTTTAACAGGTTCGCTCTTCCCAGAAAGTACAAAGTAAAATGTTTCCAGGTCAGAAGTTGAGACTCCAGATATGCCACAAAGAGATCCACATTGCGCTTATAAAGACGTAATAAATATATAATGGTAAGAAACGGGAATATACAGGCGCTGCTTGGTTGTAAATGGACACATAGATTTATTAGGTAGATAAAGTACAGATGCTACGCGTTTCAACGCCGGAGTGGAGCCTTCATCAAACAACAACAGGTTATTAGTTAGCGTAATACAAAGTGCAAATGAGCATAATATAACAAAAATGCAAGGGATGCGTTTAAGATCGATATATGAACAATTGAATAAACCAGTGTGTTAAAAAATTGTATCTAACATTATATCAATGGTTGTGGCCAACAGAAATTACGATTCATCTGATTTAGTAGAGGGGAGAGGAAGCAACAAATACTGAGATAAAAACAATAAAATAGATAGTGCAACAGAATGTCTTAAATACATACGTACAGACAGTTGGTATATGACCTGGAGTGTAAACAGAACATCGTTGCCGGAGTCAAGGCGACCACAAACATTACGGTGGCCTCGTAGGATAGAAAAGAAAGGGTGGAACGCATGATGACACGCACAAGCGAAGGATCGCGTGTAGCAGAGCCCAGATGGAAGAGGAACAGTAAGTGAAGAACGATAATGATTATATATTACGAGAAAAGAAAATATACGATAAAAAGGGACTCAATACTGAGGATAATATGCAAGATGACCTGACAACAGACAAAATATTGAAAAAATCGGTAATTGCCAAATATTGAAAAGTTAAAATATTAATAATAGGTGTGAGCCAAAATATATCATAGAGGGTAGTAGAAAGAAAAATTCACACTATAGGGGGGGGGGGGGGATAATACATTGCAGAATGTCGGAATAGAAAAATGTATCACTAATTTTTCTATTCCGACATTCTGCAATGTATTATCCCCCCCCCCCCCTTTAGTGTGAATTTTTCTTTCTACTACCCTCTATGATATATTTTGGCTCACACCTATTATTAATATTTTAACTTTTCAATATTTGGCAATTACCGATTTTTTCAATATTTTGTCTGTTGTCAGGTCATCTTGCATATTATCCTCAGTATTGAGTCCCTTTTTATCGTATATTTTCTTTTCTCGTAATATATAATCATTATCGTTCTTCACTTACTGTTCCTCTTCCATCTGGGCTCTGCTACACGCGATCCTTCGCTTGTGCGTGTCATCATGCGTTCCACCCTTTCTTTTCTATCCTACGAGGCCACCGTAATGTTTGTGGTCGCCTTGACTCCGGCAACGATGTTCTGTTTACACTCCAGGTCATATACCAACTGTCTGTACGTATGTATTTAAGACATTCTGTTGCACTATCTATTTTATTGTTTTTATCTCAGTATTTGTTGCTTCCTCTCCCCTCTACTAAATCAGATGAATCGTAATTTCTGTTGGCCACAACCATTGATATAATGTTAGATACAATTTTTTAACACACTGGTTTATTCAATTGTTCATATATCGATCTTAAACGCATCCCTTGCATTTTTGTTATATTATGCTCATTTGCACTTTGTATTACGCTAACTTTTAACCTGTTGTTTTGAACTTTGACCTGCCTCTGTTTTGGCGGTTTTTTCTCCTGCAGCTCTGTCTGAATTGGTTCAATCAGCTGTATTGTATCTCTGTATATATAAACTCATGTTTTATGTGAGTTTCACTTGCCTGATGAAGACGCCAGTCCGGCATTGAAACGCGTAGCATCTGTACTTTATCTACCTACTAAATCTATGTGTCCATTTACAACCAAGCAGCGCCTGTATATTCCCGTTTTTTACCATTATATATTTATCACTTTGGCAACCCCTCCGGGTGTTTGTGTTTGGGATTGGCAGCAGCTTCTTTTTCATTGCAAATACCTGCCAGTACTTGCAATTACAAGGTGAGCAATTTTCTTGATCAAATTCGCTCTACTACGTTACCATCTGAATTACACTATGTGGCGCCGTGTCCTTTTCATTTTGCTTTAATAAAGACGTAATGGTTGTCTTGTAATGCGAACTCCCAGAAAGGGAGTTTATTCAGAACTCCACTTAAAGGCATATCCTGAGGAGCAAGTCGGTTTCGAAGGGCCTTTGAGAATCAAAGCCTCCGATTTATGCTCTAAAACCCAACAGGGAGCCATAATATGTGATGTCTTGGAGAATATATGGGAGTGAAGTGCATATATATATATATATATATATATATGTGTGTATATATATATGTCTAAAACAATGGAACGAGGCAGTAACTCCGCTCAAATATACAACCAAAATCGAAGCCTAGAGGAGTCATAAAAGCACAACTGTACTGTATATGCTAATAAAAGTATGTTTTTATTACATAATTAAAATAAGAAACATGTTAAAATAAGTAATGGATCACCAAAAAAGAACCAGTATGCCCACAAGGTTATCCACCTAACAGTAGTAACAATAGGATATGAGCTAAAAAGATATAACAAAGTATCAGGGTGAGGGCAAGATAGAAAAATAATTAACATGAATAGGTACTATTCAATTGGCAATAGAAATGCATTATACAGAGTGTGTGAATAATCTATGAAAACACTATAGTGTCTGGAAATAAAGGTAACGGCAGTGTAATCAAAAGGTATATGGAAGAAAGACTGCAAGTGACTCGAGACTGAACAATATGAATGCAATGAAAGATAGGAGCGCTCCCATACTGGAGCCCAAAAATACAAGTGGCTCACCTACACTGAATGTCTGGAGTGTGCCTGGTCGCCTCGACGTGCGTTTCCAATTCATTTTCCTCAGGAGGCGTCTCTCTCTCTCTCTCTCGCTCTCTCACTATCTGCATAATGCATTTCTATTGGCAATTGAATAGTACCTATTCATGTTTTTTGTTTTTTTTTAGCTCATATCCTATTGTTACTACTGTTAGGTGGATAACCTTGTGTGCATACTGTTTCTTTTTTGGTGGTCCGGCACTTATTTTTACATGTTTTATATTTTAAGTGGTCTAATAAAACATACTTTTATTAGAATATACAGTTGTGGTTTTATGACTCATAGGGTCCCATTTTGGTTGTATATGGGCGGGAAGTAGCCTGATTTGATATGTATAAGCGTATATCATCGGCAAACGCTGACAACTTTACCTGACCATTACCAACTTGGATGCCCTGGAAAGGTGTTCTAGACTGTAAGTGGCGATGGAGCGGGTTTATGGAGAGATTGAACAATAGTGGAGAAAGGGGACAACCCTGACGTGTACCTCGAGAGATCGGAGTACGAGACGAGTTATGCCCATTTATAGTAAGGGAGGTGGAGGCACATGCCTAGGATTGTGATAGAAAGGTAAAAAACCTGTCACCAAAGGTCCAGTGTTGTAACACCACTGTAAGGAATGGCCATGATACTGAATTGAACGCTTTTTCTGCGTTGAGACCCAACAGCATCGTCACAGGGGAGGAGGGATCACATGCAGAGTTTGGCTGCCACCATCTGACATGCCTTTAGTGGAGTGTCGATTTCTAAGGAATCCCAACTGAGCTGGGCTAATAAGGGGCCATAGCATACTTTGGAGGCAATCAGCTAGAATTTTAGTATGTCGTTTATAATAATCTTGGTTTAAGAGGGAGATGGGTCGGTAGGAAGAAAGGTAGGATGGGTCCCTGTCCGGCTTGACCAGCAATATAGCCCTGGATTCATGAAAATCAGGGGGGGGGGGTTAATCTCTCCACTATATAAGGCCTGTAGAGTCCTCAGCAATGTGGGGAAAATATCTGGAAGTAGAAGCTTATAGCATTCTATAGAAAGGCCATCAGGGCCCAGAGTTTTATCCATGCCTCTTTTAATACACGACCGTATTCTGCTGGCCTTAGAAGCAGCTGATTGACATTGCATGCTGTTATTTAGTCTATGATCTACAAGTACACCCAGATCCTTCTCAACAAGTGACTCTCCCAGTTTAGCTCCCTCTAGGACAGATGGCGCATGCAGATTGTTGGTACCCAGATGCATATTTTCATTGAACCTCGTTTGCCAAGTGGATGTCAGTGTGTCCAAGTTTGTTTGTAATTTACAAATATCTTCCATAGACTGAACAATACTACATAGCTTGGTGTCATCTGCTAAAATAGAAATAGTACTATTAATCCCATCCTCTATATCATTAATAAATAAGTTGAATAATAGTGGTTCCAGCACTGAACCCTGGGGTACACCACTTATAACCGGGGACCATTCAGAGTAGGAATCATTGACCACAACTCTCTAGATATGGTCCTTGAGCCAATTCTCAATCCAATTACAAACTATACTATCTAAACCTATAGTCCTTAATTTACGCATTAGACGTCTATGAGGGGCAGTGTCAAATGCCTTTGCAAAGTCCAAAAACACTATATCCACAGCGGCCCCTCTGTCTAGGCTTCTGCTCACCTCTTCATAAAAACAGATCAGGTTGGTTTGACAACTTCTGTCCTTGGTAAAACCGAGCTGGCTTTCACTTCTAATACTATTTTTTGTCACATACTCCTGTATATAGTGCCTCAATAGCCCCTCAAACATTTTCCCCACGATGGATGTTAAGATTACTGGTCTATAATTACCTGGGGAAGACCTAGAGCCCTTTTTGAAATTAGGCACCACATTTGTCCTGCAACAGTCCGTTGGCACTATACCAGTCACTAGAGAATGTCTAAATATTATGAACACGGGGACAGAAATACCTGAACTGAGTTCTTTAAGGCTATGTTCACACGGAGTATTTTGGGGGAGGAATATCTGCCTCAAAATTCAGTTTGGAACTTTGAGGCAGATTTTCCTCTCCCTGCACGCCGATTTTTGCGCCGTTTTTCGCCCGCGGCCATTGAGCGCTGCGGGCATAAAACAGCGAGAAATACGCTTTCTCTGCCTCCCATTGAAGTCAATGGGAGGTCAGAGGCGGAAGCGCCCGAAGATAGGGCATGTCGCTTCTTTTTCCCGCGAGGCAGTTTTACTGCTCGCGGGAAAAAGACGCCGACGCCTCCCATTGAAATCAATGGGAGGCGTTCTCGGGCCGTTTTTGCCGAGATTTGCGACGCGGTTTCCGCGTAAAAAACTCTGCAAAATACTCCGTGTGAACATAGCCTAAGAGCTCTGGTCTCAGAGCCTTGTTCACATTTATTTTATTTAACTTAGCCCTGGCACTGTATAACCCTTCACGCACTTGGATATAACTGCATGTTTTGGTGCGGGCAGTGAAGTTCCTGGCCATTTAACCACCTAGATGCCGCGTTCAATAGCGACCGCAGCAACTAAGCCATTAGAAAGACAGGGGCGGCCCCTGTGACAGCTCAATAATAAGCCCTCACACCACTCGATTGATGTAAAATTAAAAAAAGTTATGGCTCTTGGAAAGCAGGGAGTGAAAAACGAAAAAACAAAAAATGGCTTCGTCCTAAAAGGGTTAAAGAACTTATTTAGTAGATTTGCCCTCCCTTGATCCACAGTGACCAACTCCCCATTACCATTACTTAGGGATTTATATGATCTGACCTCGTGTGTTTTTTTGCACTTATATAAAGATTTTTTTTTAGGATTTGTTACTATATATGGCCACCTTTTCTATAACTCACTGTTTTGTTTAAATATCCCCTCCTCAATCCTATCCTAAAAGCACTGATTCTAGAGGAGAATGCCTCCATAACATGGCATTTAATGGCCTGAACTGGATTAAGAAAAAAACTTTAAAACAGCAGAGCGCTGTGTGTAATGTAGTACCTATTAACCCCTTCCCTCTTTAGCCACTTTTGACCTTCCTGACAGAGCCTCATTTTTCAAATCTGACATGTGTCACTTTATGTGGTAATAACTCCGGAATGCTTTCACCTATCCAAGCGATTCTGAGATTGTTTTCTCGTGACACATTGGACTTTATGTTACTGGCAAAATTTGCTCGATATGTTCAGTATTTAATTGTGAAAAACACCAAAATTTAGCGAAAAATTGCAAAAATTAGCATTTTTCTCAATTTAAATGTATCTGCTTGTAAGACAGGCAGTTATAATACACAAAATTGTTGCTAATTAACATCCCCCATATGTCTACTTTAGATTGGCATCGTTTTTTGAACATCCTTTTATTTTTCTATGACCTCACAAGGCTTAGAACTTTAGCAGCAATTTCTCACATTTTCAAGAAAATTTCAAAAGGCTATTTTTACAGGGGCCTGTTCAGTTGTGAAGTGGTTTTGAGGGCCTTATATATTAGAAACCCCAAAAAAGTCACCCCATTTTAAAAACTTCACCCCTCAAAGTATTCAAAACAGCATTTAGAAAATGTCTTAACCCTTTAAACATTTCACAGGAATTAAAGCAAAGTAGAGGTGAAATTTACAAATTTCATATTTTTCTGCAGAAATACATTTTTAATACAATTTTTTTTATAACACAGAAGGTTTTACCAGAGAAATGCAACTCAATATTTGTTGCCCAGTTTTTGCAGTTTTAGGAAATATCCCACATGTGGCCGTAGCGTGCTACTGGACTGAAACACCGGCCTCAGAAGCAAAGGAGCACCTAGTGGATTTTGGGGCCTTATTTTTGTTAGAATATATTTTAGGCACCATGTCAGGTTTGAAGGGCTCTTGCGGTGCCAAAACAGTCAAAATCCCCCAAAAGTGACCCCATCTGGGAAACTAGACACCTCAAGGAAATTATCTAGGGGTGTAGTGAGCATTTTCACCGCACAGGTTTTTTACAGAAATTATTGGAAGTAGGCCGTGAAAATTAAAATCAACATTTCTTCAAAGAAAATGTAGGTTTAGCGATTTTTTTTCTCATTTCCACAAGGACTAAAGGAGAAAAAGCACCGCAAAATTTGTAAAGCAATTTCTCCCGAGTAAAACAATACCTCACATGTGGTAATAAACGGTTGTTTGGAGACACGGCGTGGCTGAGAAGGGAAAGAGCGCCATTTGGCTTTTGGAGTTCACATTTAGCAGGAATGGTTTGCGGAGGCCATGTCACATTTACAAAGCCCCTGAGGGGACAAAACAGTGAAAACCCCAAACAAGTGACCCCATTTTGGAAACTATACCCCTTGAGGAAATTATCTAGGGGTATAGTGAGCATTTTGACCCCACAGGTTTTTTGCAGAAATTTTTGCAAGTAGGCTGTGAAAATGAAAATCTACATTTTTTCAAATAAAATGTAGGTTTAGCTAATTTTTTTTCATTTCCACAAGGACTAAAGGAGAAAAATCACCATAAAATTTGTAAAGAAATTTCTCCCGAGTAAAACAGTACCCCACATGTGGTAATAAACGGCTGTTTGGACACACGGCGAGGCTGAGAAGGGAAAGAGCGCCATTTGGCTTTTGGAACTCAAATTTAGCAGGAATGGTTTGCGGAGGCCATGTTACATTTACAAAGCCCCTGAGGGGACAAAACAGTGGAAACCCCCCACAAGTGACCCCATTTTGGAAACAACACCCATTGAGGAAATTATCTAGGGGTATAGTGAGCGATTTGACACCACAGTTTTTTTGCAGAAATTATTGGAAGTAGGCCCTGAAAATAATAATCTACATTTTTTCAAAGAAAATGTAGGTTTAGCTAATTTTTTCTCATTTCCAGAAGGACTAAAGGAGAAAAAGCACCACAAAATTTGTAAAGCAATTTCTCCCGAGTAAAACAATACCCCACATGTGGTAATAAACGGCTGTTTGGACACACGGCAGGGCTTAGAAGGGAAAGAGCACTATTTGACTTTTTGAGATCACATTTAGCAGGAATGATTTGCGGAGGCCAGGTCACATTTGCAAAGCCCCTGAGGGGACAAAACAATGAAAACGCCCAAAAAGGGACTCCATTTAGGAAACTACACCTCTTGAAGAATGCATCTAGGGGTGTAGTGAGCATTTTGACCCCACAGATGTTTCATAGAATTTATTAGAATTAGGCAGTGAAAATAAAAACAGTCCTTTTTCTTCAATAAGACGTAGCTTTAGCGCAAATTTTTTCATTTTCTCAACAAATAAAGGAAAAAAAGAACCCAACATTTGTAAAGCTATTTCTCCCGAGTACGGCAATACCCCATATGTGGTCATAAACTGCTGTTTGGGCAAACGGCAGGGCTCAGAAGGGAAGGACCGCCATTTGGAGTGCAGATGTTGCTGGATTGGTTTCTGGGCACCTGTGGGCCCAAAACAGTGGAAACCCCCCAGAAGTGACCCCATTTTGTAAACTACACCCCTCAATGCATTTACCAAGGGGTGTAGTAAGCATTTTAACCCTGCAGGTGTTTTGTAGAAATTAGTGTGCGCTCAATGTTGCAGAGTGAAAATGGGATTTTTTTCCATAGATATGCCAATATGTGGTGCCCGGCTTGTGCCACCATAACAAGACAGCTCTCTAATTATTATGCGGTGTTTCCCGGTTTTAGAAACACCCTACATGTGGCCCTAATCTTTTGTCTGGACATATGACAGGGCTCAGAAGTGAAGAGTACCATGCGGAGTGGAGGCCTAATTTGGCGATTTACAAAGTATTGGTTCACAACTGCAGAGGCTCAGATGTGAAATAATAAAAAGAAACCCCTGATAAGTGACCCCATTATGGAACTGCACCCCTCAAGGCATTTATTAAGGGGTGTAGTGAGCATTTTCACCCCACAGGTCTTTTCCATAAATGAATGCGCTGCGGATGGTGCAAATTAAAAATTTATATTTTTCCCTAGATATGCCATTCAGTGGCAAATATGTCATGCCCAGCTTATGACGCTGGAGACACACACCCCAAGAATTGTTAAAAGGGTTCTCACGGGTATGACGGTGCCATATATGTTGAAGGAAACTGCTGTTTGGGCACGCTGTAGGGTTCAGGGCCGAGGGAGCACCATTTGGCTTTTGGAGAGCGGATTTTGCTTGGTACTATATTTGTTTGAGTATTGCTGGTGTTTTATAATGTGGGGGTACATGTAAGCGGGGCGGAGTATATAAGGGGCATAGTCAGGTGGTATAAAAAAATAAAAATAATCCATAGATGTGTGTTACGCTGTGAAGCAATCCTTTCTGCACAGGCCGGTGTCGCACTGATAAATGGTGTCATTTCTTATCCCCCTTTTGGTCCACACTCCGCGCCTTTGTAGTTTGGGGAATTTTGCTGGGAAAGTATTATCCTGGTATAATACGGGCACCGTCGCTTCCATCGGATATGATTGGGCCCTCCCTTCCTGGTTCCCTAATTTTAGGTCCTTGATAAATCGCCTCTTGAAACAGAAGAAATGTTCTCCTCGGGCACAACTGCATATTTTTTTATTTCCTGACTTATTGGAGCCATAACTAATTTTATTTTTCATAGACGTAGCGGTATGAGGGCTGGTTTGTTGCGGGACGAGCTGTAGTTATTATTGGTACCATTTTGGGGTACATGTGACTTTTTGATCACCTTTTATCCTATTTTTTGGGATGCCAGGTAAACCAAAAAACGCAATTCTGGCACAGCTTTTTTTGGTTTTTTTTTATACAGAGTTCACCACGCATTATAAACTACATGTTACCTTTATTCTGCGGGTCAGTACGATTCCGGCGATACCTAATTTATAGAACTTTTTTATGTTTTACAACTTTTTGCACAATAAAATTACTTTTGTAAAAAGAATGTATTTTTTCTGTCGCCAAGTTGTGAGAACCATAACGTTTTAATTTTTTTGTCGACGGAGTTGTATGAGGGCTTGTTTTTTGCGGGACGAGCTATAGTTTTTATAGGTACCATTTTTGGATACGTGCGACTTTTTGATCACTTTTTATTGTAATATTTGTAGGGCAAAGTGACTAAAAAACAGAAACTCTGGTAACGTTTTTTACGGGTTTTTTTTACGCTGTTCACCGCGTGCAATAAATAATATAATATTTTGATACCTCCGGTCGTTACGGTCGTGGCGATACCAAATACATATGGTTTATTATTATTTTTCAATAATAAAGGACTTGATAAGAGTAAAAGGGGGATTGTGTGTTATTTGATTACTTGAAACTTTTATTGTTTTCAAACTTTTATTTTTTGCACTTTTTTTTACACTTTTTTATACTTTTTTTACACTTTTTCTCAAGTCCCACTAGGGGACTTGAAGGTCCAACGGTCAGATTTTTTTTTTTCTAATACATTGCACTACCTATGTAGTGCAATGTATTAGATCTGTCAGTCATTCACTGACAGCAAGCCGTTTAGGCTTCGCCTCCCGGCGGGGCCTAAATCGGCTTCCGTAATGGCAGAGCAGGAGACCATTGTGTCTCCTGTTGCCATAACAGCAGTCGCCAGTCCCGATTGCCTGTCAGGGCTGGCGATCTGCTTGTAACCGCTACGATGCAGCAATCGCTTTCGATTGCTGCATCGAAGGGGTTAATGGCAGGGATCGGAGCTAGCTCCGGTTCCTGCCGTTACAGGTGGATGTCAGCTGTACAGTACAGCTGACTTCCACCGCTGATGACGCCGGATCAGCTCCTGACCCGGCGCCATCTTGCCGGCAGCTACGGAAGCCGATCAGGCTCCGCCGCCGGGCGGATCTTGACCGGCTTCGGTGCTAGGCAGACCGGGAGGCCAGTATTAGGCCTCCGGTTGCCATTGCAGCCACCGGAACCCCGGCAATTTCATTACTGGGGTTCCGATGAGCTGCAAACACCTTAAGTGCAGCGATCGCGTTTGAGCGCTGCACTTAAGGGGTTAATGGCGGGGATCGAAGCTAATTTCGGTCCCCGCCGTTACAGTCGGATGTCAGCTGTAAGATACAGCTGAGATCCGGTGATGATGGGACCGGCTCAGCTTCTGAGCCGGTGCCAAACGTTTGACGTACATGTACGGCAAGATGCGGGAAGTCAGTACTTTCCATGACGTACATGTACGTCAAATGTCGGGAAGGGGTTAAAGAGCAGAATTACTATTTCTGGCATGGTGTATGAGCAATAGGACATAAACATGGCAGGATAAAGAGACCATAGAAACACTACTGCTATGAGGAAACAAAGCTCAGCAGAGAAAGGTTGAGGGCATTTTGTTGCGTTACATGCATTTGAAAATCCACAGCATGCCCTCCAATGCTCGTATATCTTTTCTGCTGCACGTGAATTGGGTTTTGCCTTGTACCACACTGAATATCCGCAAGAAATACGCCACGTGTGAACATGACCTGTTGCACTGAACTTAGACCCATAGACAATTCTACGTATACTATGGTGATCTTCGTGCTGCGCCCGTAATAATGTCGCTAAAATTAGGCCTCAGATGACTGTAATGCCCACATCCATTCAGCAGCCGTATTACAACCACAAGACCCGGACCTCAGTCGTCGTCGTTTCAACTGCACTGATCTTAGATCACTCTAGGGTTCTATGATAATTTAAATGCAGTCTACCTGAGCCACAATCTACTTAATACACAGCAGCCAGCCGTCAATCACTGTAAGGTCGACCGTAATTGCGGATCAAAATACTGATCCATGCATTTCTATGGCGCACAGACACCTTCCCGTATATTTACCGGAAGGTGTCCGGGCCACAGAAAGGATCTGCAAAAAAAAATCAAGTTTTTTTTTATTTACGGACCGTGCTCCTATACTTTATAATGGGAGCACGGCCCGCAAATCACGGACTGTGCAAACGGCTACGGCCATGTGCAAGAGGCATAAGGAGAGAGGCCTTGGGGGAGCACTCCCCATATGAATATACCGGACCCCTATTCATCTGACAGATCCGCTTTAAACAAATCTTCTTTTGCAGTTTTCACACTGGCCACTAAGATTCACAATAGATAACTCACAATACATTAATAATACTATTAACAACAGGTTATAGACACATTAAAAGAATATACAATCATTAAATGAAAACGGATAAAAAAAATAAAATAGAATGCTTCAGTATTTAGTTTTTCATTAGTAAAAACAAATATATAGATGATTCCCTTGAATCTTTATTGAACTGTTCATAGATATGTAGAATGATTAGCACAAGTCTAACCTGGGACAACATCTGTATGGATTTGGCATGTTCTCCCTGTGTTTGTGAGGGTTTCCTCCAGATACTCTATTTTCCTCCAACATTCCAAAAATGCACTGATAGGTTAATTGACCCACCATTAAAGAGGCCCTAGTGTTAGGCCCCATGCACACGACCGTATAAAAAAACTCCGCAATTACGGACCAGCCCAGTTCTATTGCCCGGGGACACCATTCCGTATCACTACAGAAGGGTGTCTGTACTGTAGAACCGTGCCAGGAAATATGGAGAATGTCCTACTTTTCGGATTTTACGGGCCGTGCTCCCATACTTTGTATGGGAGCACAGCACGAAAATGCGGGCGTCGGCGGCCGGCCGTGCCCGCAATCGCGGGCCGTGATTACGTGCACGGCCGTATGCATGAGGACTTAGTGTGTGTGTATCTGAGATAGGAAAATCTGATTGTGAGCCCCATTTGGTACAGGGACTAGTTACATAGTTAGTCCGGTTGATAGAAGATATTTGTCCATCAATTTCAACCGAGGGATGGAAGAAGACATGGATGAAGTGAAGGTGAAAGGTAAAAAACATGTGTGTGATGACTGCAGATTATATTTGTGCTATATAAGCAATACATAATAAAATAGAGTCCTAAAGGGGTTATCCGGCTTCGACAGTCACGTGTCGTATACCTGGTAATTTGGCATGTGACCACTGAGGTCTCTGATTGGGTTCAGCAGTGATGTGCTGGCTGCTTGTAAACAAAGACCGGAAGGATCGATGAAATGCTGGATCACCAGGGGAAAGAAGAGATGAGTACTGTTACTTTTTTTTTTAATAACATTTGCAGCTGTTTTAATAAATGGGACCCCCACAATTGCAGGAATGGGGGTCTGCCTTACCCCCAGCTGCAAGACTTCAGCTAGGAGACGTTTGAATGGAGCCGGGCATGTGCAGTGCAGCTCCATTCAAAGTCTATGGGTCTGACAGAAACAGCAAAACACTGTGTCGCTTCATTCAAAGTCTATGAAGCTGACAAAAATAGCCAAGCGATGTGCTTGGCTGTTTCGCCAGCCTCATTGAGTTTGAATGGAGCAGCAACACGCATTCCCGGTCGCCACTCCATATGAAACTCTTAGCCGCCGTAATGCGACTGGCGGGAACGTGGACCCCCGTTCTGCCAATCGGTGGGGATCCCAGTGGATAAGTTAAACATGCTTTAGGCTGAAATACTCCTTTATAGAAAGACCCAGCTCTGGCTGTATGTGATGTTCTGTGCTCTGATGGAGCCAAGGACTGTATTTAAGAACCGGAGCAGGTTGACCACCACTGCTCTACAAATATCAGGAGAGATATGATACATGGTCACAGCAAATTGAATTTCATAAATTGCAATATTTATTTTTACATTTCTTACATAAACAAAAATGGCATTTTATCTATTTATAAAAGAAAGCTTAAAGGGGTTTTCCAGTCCCTAAAAATTGATGGCCTATTCCAGTCCCGGCAGTTGGACCCCGATCGATCAGCTATTGATGGCCTATCCTGAGGATAGGCCATCAATTTTTAGGGACTGGAAAACCCCTTTAAAATGTAGGTACTGGGATGCAAAGCTCCTGTTTTGTGCTACCATTACAAGTGAAGCCTTTACCACATTCCTTCTGTTTTAAATGCCCATGACAATATTCCGTTGTTTACATGAGTCGTTTTTTGTAACGTTTTTTGCCATAATCACGGCCAAAGATGGCACAAAAAATGACTTACGTAAAAATACCTGTAAGGCAATGGCCCACAGGGAACTATAGATTCTTGATAATATTGGCAGATTTCAAGGAGCTGGCTCATTCACTATAACTTCTCTCCCAGCATGATGATCATGATTTATGTTTCACGACCTTGACTAGTCAAAGATAGAACATAAATGTCTTTACAACTGTTAACACAAATTCTAAAATATTGGCACATGGAAAAACTATCTATGTGACACAAAAGAGCAAAACATTTTGAGATGTACAAAGTTCAGTACACCAGCTTCTCTGCTACTCTTCTTCAGTGTTGTTGACTGTAAATAATTTTAATTTGGCAATATAAAAAAGATTTACTGAAGCATTTACTTCTGCTGTTCTTCGGGGTTAGAGCAAATGGTTTTATTCCAGCCACGGTTTTTGGTGTCCACATTTTTCAAGCTGTTACAACATATAAAGGTTTGGTAGAAACATGCAGCCTGTATTTATATTAAGGCTTTGCTTCAGGCATTTTTCCTATTGAGTGTGATTGTAGATAGCAGGAAAAGGAACACTCAAGGCAAACTTATATTGTATCATGGCTACAGAATTTTGGCTTCTGTGTGTATTTTGTGGTTTCATAAATATATAACTGTCTGTTAAACATTGGAAAACTGAAACGTGGTGGAAGAGCAAAAGCCTTATAATAGGATGGCAGGGGGTTCTTTTATTGCCCTTTAGAACATATGCAGGTTTATCAGTATCCATAAAGTGCCAGATGACATTGCATCAAAAATCTATGATGCAATCACCTCTAGGAACTGGTGGTATATATATATATATATATATATATATATATATATATATATATAAATTTTCAAGGTGCACAGATATTTAGGGTAGGCTGCAGTAAGAAAACAAAGAATCCAGACATCCAAGTCCCGCGAATCCGATTAAAATCAAGTGATCTGTGCAGTTATTTCCCAGAGCGCTGGTACAAATGTGATCATTGCCACCAATCACTCGATGGTCACCTTACCGGCTGCTTCCTCTGTGACTGTCACAATGGGACTTGGCACGTAATTAAATGGAGTAATTCTGGCTGCCCTACTGGGAGAACTGTGCCTACTTGTAGGTAAGTTTACTACACCTAAGGCTACTTTCCCCGATTCAGGCATTGCTGTGGAAGTCATACCAGGTCTGTTTCTGCTTTCTATTGTGGGTGAGGTGCTGGAATTCTTCTTGTTTATTGTAAAGTCTTCTGTCTGGACTACTGCATCACTTGTTTTTCTACGTGGCTCAATAGGCTCCTCTGAAAGTGGTAAAGCACATGCAGGCAAAGTGCTTCTCAAAATGTGAGGGATATCCTCATCTCTTATCCGTCTCCAAGTTGCCCTGCCTGAACCAAGAGAGTCAATCCTTGGAACTCTTGTACTTTCATTTTTTGATGTGCTCTTGCCTGCCCTAGCTTCTACACGTGACCATGGAAGGTTTATGTGAGGAGAGGAAGAGTACCGTTTGAAAGGTTCAGGTGGAGGTGGCATATTTCTGACAGGTAAGCGTGATGGACTTTCAGAACTTGTTCTTCGTGGGGGTCGATTTGTTGATGTGGGAACTTTAAGTTTTTCAGACTTGTGTACTTTTAGCTCCTCACACCGTGAGGAGCAGAGAAACACAGCAGGTAAAGCTGCATTGTTTCGGGGGGCGGCTCGGTGCTGTCGTGATACAGAGAGGTCAGAATGCTGACGTCTTATACTCCCTGTAGATTCTTTTATGAAGGTAACTTGGCGCAAGATTCCAGATTTCTCAGACTCACTGTTTCGCACTTGGTTAAGACGGCTGCCCTGAGCAGTGGGTCTTTTGCTAGGACTCTGTCGAGGGCTTACACTGACAGATTCTATAGCCAAAGGGGAAGGACAGGTCACACCACGAGGACTTGGCTTCTTCATATAAGGAATTCGCACAGGTGACTTTTGTGTTTTATTTCCAGGAACCTGAGGGTTCCTTACTCCCTTTGACTTTGGAGATGGTGGACTCACATGAGATTGTGCTTTCTGTGATGGGGTGGAATTTCGTGAGTATGAAGAAGGTGCAGTATTGATTCGTGCTGGAGGTGTAGCACTTCTTTTTGGTAAAGTCATTTCAACTCCGATATCTGCAGGTTTCCCTAAGCGATGAAGACTCCTGGAACGCATAGTATTAGTGACTTTTGTGTCTTCCTGAGGTGAATTGTTCTGGTATGATTGGTTGGTTGGTGATATTTTTTCTTGTGCTGGCATGTAGATCACTGTCCTTCCGCGGTACACCATAGGGATATTAGAAGTTGATTTTTGGTTTGTATTATCTACTTTTCTTCCTCTATTACTTCTTGATCCCTCACTACTACTAGATATTTGACTTGATCCAGAGATTTTAGAGCGTAGAGATCTTTCTCGGTTTTGTTTATGCTGTCCGTATAAAGGCTGCCGTGCTGATACAGAAGGGCTAGACATAAGGGAGTCTGAAGAACGACCTTCGGAAATAGTTGTGGATTCTCTGGAGATAGAAGATGCAGCTTGATGAATCCAGCTGACTATAGAGTTAGCGCCTTCCTTGATTGCTTCCCAGTCCACGCTGTCTAGATCAGTCATATCTTCTTTTCTTTTCTCTTCAGTGGTATGCTGAGTTACCTCTTTGTTATCATTATTTCTAAGGTTGTGATTCCTTTTGCGAGCTGATAGCCGCCTTCTTCTAGGCATCATTGAACTTGTGCATTTTTCTTCATCTGATGTATGACTTTGTGAGGATTCTCGATTACCAACATGGTTACTGGATTTTCTTACTTGTAACCTTGAAGAATGTTTAATACTTTTATTAATAATTTCTTGGGCATACAGAGGCTCAATGTCACTAAGAGAGCTCATGGAAGAGCTGAGAGAATAGCAAGGCATTGGTTCATCCTCAATCAAATTACTAAATTTTGCAGTAGTTTGACCAATTTTATCAGCACGAATAGAGTCTTTGAGTTGTCGAGTTTCAGGGTGCTGGCATTTCTTTCGGGAAGATTTTGATGCTTCTGGTTTTCTCCTTGGAGAATGTTTTTTTGACTTTGCAATTTCAATGTTATCTTCATAGAAGCAATAAACTGCTTCTTCTGTAGGTGTAGTGTGACAAAATGACTGGAAAGCAAAGTTCCCATGAGTATTTTCTCCTTGTTTTATGTCAAGTCTTGTTGGATGGCTAGAAGAACTAGTACCCCTTTCAATATTCTCAACATAATTAGAAGGAAGTTTGTGAAGTGCATCAAGGCTTCTACCTACATCTGTTTTATGATGTGTTTTCAACATAAAACTTGCATTTGAAGGTCGGTTGGATTTGTTCGTTTGTGATGAACCTACACAGAACACATTTTTATTTTCCTCTGTAAATGCTACATTTTCAAGGGAAAATATTCTTCTTCCATCTGTATAATGATGACTATCTAACATAGGTCCATAGTCCCTAATTTCCATTCGGCTTTGTGGTCTGTCTCTCTGGTCTTGACCTTCTTTAAAAGAGTACTGAAGAGTTTCATCACTAAGAGAAGCAGCACTAGAGAAGTTTACAGGGGTTCCCTCTGCTGAGTCAGTGAAAGAAGAATCATCATTAATTAAGTCTTTTTTAGAATGGAAGGTTTTGTTTACTGCTAGCTGTGTATGAGCTGGAACTAACATGTATACTGGTAACTGGACTGGCTTTTTGGTCTGGGAGTTCACCATGTGTCGAGAAAGAACTGATGTTTTCATTTTATGCAACCTGGGAGGCATTGCTGAGTTGATGCATTCTTTTAAGATGTCTATATCATCATCTGAAACAAGATCCATCTCAGATTTTTTCATAAATCCTAGAAGTCGTTCTTCCCGCGTGTCTCCATGTTTCTCATGTGCTACAAAGTTCAAACTGTTTTTCTCAGGAAATGGTGGAATAAGTTTGAGCTCAACATCTTTTTGAATATAATGTTCATGCAAAGGTAATGCACTTAGACTAGATGCACATGAGAAGTTTTCAGTTGGTTTTTCCACGGTAAAGTAAATCATTGGGTCCAGATCTCTTGGAATCTGGAACCTTTCTTTAAAATCTGTTATCTCCATGAATTTTTTCACATTGTTTTCCCATTGGATGTTAAACTGACTAGCTTCCTTTTCAAGATGATTACTGGGGTCAAAGCTTGGTGTTTTGCTTCTGCTTGGTGGCATGGTCTGTCCAGGGCTGTCCGGCAATTCACTGGGACTAATTGTACCACTGATCATTTCACTACATGGGTCACTTTGAATGGAACTAGCAATAGAGGGGCTTTCAAAACTACCTAAAGAACTTACAGAACTGCAACGACTCATTACTAGTGGTGTCTCCTGAATGTAGTTTTCTGAGGAACTAGATGGAGTCATATCTTCATTCCTAGATGGTGAGATGTCATGCAGGAAATGCTTCTCTGATTTTGTCAGAGGAATAGCAATGGGCTGGGAGGTGCAGAGATTATTTCCATCTCTCTCGACTCCTTTAGACTTTTCTGGTTTACTTTTATCGCCACCAATAAAGCGATCTTCTTCAAGAATTTCCACGGAAGAGTCACTATCTAAGTCATTTTCACTTCGGCTTGGAACATCCAAAAGGTTGTCCCCAGAAGAAAGAGACGAAAGTGAACTACATCGGGAGAAACAGATTGGAGTACCTTCTACCGCATACTTTTGCAGTGATTCCTGCTCTCCAGTTGAGGAGGAGTGGACAGAGGTCTTATCTAAAGCCTTTAAAAGGGTATCCGAATTCTGTGATGGAGGCATCCATGCTTTCTTCTTCACAGTAAGAGAAGGCTGTAAAATGTTGGAAGGGAATCCTGACCCATTCTTTGCTAAATTGTCAATACCTGAAATGTGCTTGTAAGATGGAGATAGCTTTATGGTTTGCACCATTGTCTCTCCTGGAAGTTTATTACAGGAATCATGTACTGTTTGTTCATCCTTTTGTTCAATGCTATCCATATTTTTAAGTCCTGGTAGAAATAGGTTTCTTTTTCTTATATCCTGGAGTTCATTTTGATCTTCTCTGGGCTGCCCCGGTTTCACCTGACTTTCATTGGGGTAATTTCTCTCTGGTTTAATAACCAGTACATTTTTTAGATCAAGACGACTTGGCCGTTTTTGATACCTTTGTAGCTCTTCCTTACAGTCAATTAAAGCAGCTCTGCTACAAGGTCTCATATGTTCTTTTGGGCAGTATCCATCACTTGTGCTACCACTGTTTAGACTGTCATTAGAGAGGCTAGTGTAAGCTGTTTTCAAGCGCAAAAGTGCTTGAGCTCGACTTAAGTTATCTCTTTTCATCATTCCACTGTTGTCAGAAAGTCTGCAAGGAGAACAGGACTGAGCTCTGCCTTCATGTAGCTCATCTGAACCATAGGGCCAGTCAATACAGTGATCCTCGGAACTAAGGCTGAAGCTATCATCAGAGGATGTGTGCATTGTGGAAATGTCTTCCACCAGTCTTTCTATTTTTGCTGCTGTACAAGTTGCCAATTTCTCAGCAAGAATATCATCTTGAGTCTTTTTCACCTCATGTTTATTGCCACCTGATTTTTCAGACTCTAAACCCCTTCTCAATGAAGCAGTTCTTGGCATAGTCTGTCCCTGGGTGATGGAGGAGTTAAAGTACATGGAAAGTACAGATGAATTCCCTGTATCTGCACTGATCGATGTGTTTGGAATCTCATCATCATCAAAGCAGCCAGAATCCGATGCATAATCTTTCACCAGACTTTCTATGTGCCGTAAAGGTCCCTTGACTGGCTGAGATTTTAGCCCTTGTTTATCCATAGAGTCAAAAGTCTCCGCTAAGTGCTTAGCATCAAGCTCAGCTTCTAGTGCTTTCTGTTTTCTCATGTAGAGGGATGGCATGCAGGATCCCGGAGAGATAACAGATGCATCCTTGTACTTTAGTGGTCTGTGTGCCAGCAAGTTTCTTAGGGCAGCTGCACTTCCCATGGCGATCATCTTGTGCTTAGAATGGATCAAATTGCGCAGCATGCTGACACCTCCCAAATCCCAAAGTAGTTCCTGGTCTTGTGGACACCTAGCAGACAGATTCCACAAAGTTCCACACGCATTGCTAACAATGGTCAAGCTGTGGGATTTCAGATGTTGCAGAAGAGTCTGAAGACAGTTGTGATCACGCAGAATATGCCTGAATAAAACAAATAAAAAAAAGCTAATTTGAAATTGTTAACACATTAATTCATTAAACCTAAAAACTCCAATAATGTTGGCAGCGGTTGTGTCTGGCCATCAAGTCTTGCCTGTATTTTCACTGTATATTTATTAGAGTTACAAAGATCTTTGTAATATCTAAAAAAAAGTATTACAATAATAATCTTAAAGGGGTTTTCACATGAAGGACGTTTATGACATCTCAACAGGTTATGTCATAAATGTCAGATACATGCGGGTCCCACCTCTGGGACCCGCACCTATCTCTAGAACGGAGTCCCCTAAACCCCGTTCTAGCTTTTTGTGCTCACGCTGACTCCCGGCCACTTCCTGATTACATGGTCGGGAGTTACGGAAACAGCGTAACTCGCTGAGCTAAGTGGTTTCCGCCACTCCCATAGTAGTGAATGGCAGTTACGGAAGCAACGTAGCATGCGAGCTACGCTGTGTTTCCATAACTTCTATTCAGTTCTATGGGAGTTACAGAAACAGCGTAGCTCAGCGAGTTACGCTGTTTCCGTAACTCCCGACCATGTAATCAGTAAGTGACCAGGAGGCAGCGTGAGCACAAAAAGCTAGAACGGGGTTTAGGGGACCCCGTTCTAGAGATAGGTGACCTGCATATATCTGAAATTTATGACATATCCTGTGGATATGTCATAAATGTCTCTGATGGGAAAACTCCTTTAATTTTCAAGCTCTGATAAAGGAGAACTGTTTTGAGTAATGTATAAAACTCTATAAATATATATAAAACTTTGTATTATCCTCACCATTTTCAAGATCTCTGTTTGCAGTAAATGAATGGACACATATGTTTTTTTAATTTAAAGGCTGTATACAGTAGGAACATGAGCCCTGTAATATTTTAATAAATTTATTTCTTACTATGTAACTTGAGACGATGCACTAGTAGGTATGGAGGACAATGATCTATTTTGTACCACTTTGTGTGTGAACATTTTGTTAATATACTTACTGAATGTATTATGTTTTTTCAAAGATTATGAGCTGGACCTCCTGTGTTTTAGGCCCCATGCACACGAACGTGTTTTTGTGGCCGCAATTCCCCCGAAAATCCACGGGAGAATTGCGGCCCCATTAATTTCTATGGGGCCATGCACACGACCGTAGTTTTTACGGTCCGTGCATGGCCCGGGAGCCCGCACCGCAGAAAGAACGGACCTGTCTTATTACGGCCGTGTTCTGCGATCCGGGCTCATTGAAAATAATGGCCACGGCCATGTGCATGTCCCGCGATTTGCGGGCGGCTCGCGGCTGACAGTCCGCAGCCGGCCGACTTGAAAATCACGGCCGTGCTCACGGCTACGGTCGTGTGCATGAGCCCTTATGCTGCATGCTGTGTATAAACTGTTAGGCTTTGTTCACACGAGCATGTTACGTCCGTAAAGGACGGAACGTATTTCGGCCGCAAGTCCCGGACCGAACACACTGCAGGGAGCCGGGCTCCTAGCATCATAGTTATGTACGATGCTAGGAGTCCCTGCCTCTCCGTGGAACTACTGTCCCGTACTGAAAACATGATTACAGTACGGGACAGTTGTCCCGCAGCGAGGCAGGGACTCCTAGCGTCGTACATAACTATGATGCTAGGAGCCCGGCTCCCTGCAGTGTGTTCGGTCCGGGATTTGCGGCCAAAATACGTTCCGTCCTTTACGGACGTAACATGCTCGTGTGAACCCAGCCTGAGGCTATGTTTACAAATAGTTGATTTGTTGCTGAGAAATCTGTGGATTTTGATGCTGATTTTCACACTTTGTTATGGCAAGGGTCAAATCTGCCACCTTTCCGCAACAGAATAGAGCATGCCGCGTATTTGAAAATCGTCGGCACGCCCTAAAATCTGTGCTGATTTTTTTATACAATGTGTGAATGGGATTTTGAAAACCTCACTCACTTACATTGCACTGTTATCCGGCCAGTGTGAGCATGCCCTTAGGATCTTTACATGGCTCACTCCTTTTGCAAGGCGAATTGCTCTAGTGTACTTATTGATAGTAGTAGTAACTATACTGCAAGGCTCTAACAGTTCAGTTATGCCAGCATGCAACATGGACTACAGGAAATACAGCACAATATCTTTGACACAGTATAATTCATGGGATAGGTGTTGTAATGTTTATTTATGTAATTCCTACCTGATTTTATTTGGTCTACTAAATGGAAGGTGTACTGGTAATCTACACAAAATTACATTTCGTAGGGATCGTTCATGTAGATCAGTTGTGTCCGGTCAGTTCTACCTGACACAAATAATGAAAAAGTTGTGCACTTGCCCACTGTATGCGACATTTCTCTGTTTGGCTCAGGGAAATGTCTGGCAAAAAACCGATGCCATCATTTTTCATTGCGACTTTGAACTAAAATATAAGACGACACAAAGAAGACGAGAGAAATGGAAATATTAGGACAGTCCTTACCTGTAGTCATCACGTGTAGCAATTAGACTTGATACGTTCCTCAGGATACCTCCCCCGCTCTCTATGATGGACAGTGAGTTGCTCTGACACTTGTAAGTCAGGGTGCTCACCAAAAAACCAAGTGATCCCTCAACAGAGCAGACAGATGCCTTGTTCTCAGTGCTATGAGCAGACAAATTCCACAAGGCGCTCAACACACTTTTCAGGGTAGACTCCTAATAGGACAAAAATCAACTGTAAATTATTCTGCCAAATATGATACATAAGGCAATTATCTACTAAACTAGTTTCTTACCTTGTTGGCACGTAATGCACACTGCATTAAACTGACAACACTGCCTATTTCACGCAGGCTCTTTTTACTGTTGATATCTGCTCGCCATGACAAATTCCTTAAGATGCTTGATGCCACCTAGAGTAAATAAAATTTACATGCAAGATCTGTGTAGAACTCTTGAAAATGTATATTGAACAGTGCGTGGCGAGTGTACCTGCTGAAGTTCTTCACTCTCGGAGGCCAAGTAAGCCACAATTGCCTGCATGCAGCCACGTCTGGAGGACAGGGTGGCCTGGATAATAGAAATAGGTTGTGATAGCAGCTATTATCATTAACCACAGACCATTTCACATAGTAGTAATCTATACTCCGGGTATATACACTTATTATTTATCAACTAAGACAGAGGCGTAACTTTAAGCTCCTGGGCTCCAATGCAAAATCTGTAACAGTGCTCCCAAACTATGATGCATAGCTTATAGTACTGGTCTATTTATATGGGACAAAGACCATTTGTTCCCCTTTAGGTTCCAAAGCCCAGGTGCGACCGCAACTGCTGAACCCCCTAGAGTTATGACCCTGAACCAAGATTTTTTTCTTAGGTTTGAAGTTCAGGTGCTTGGAGTGAAGGTGGAGGGTAAATGCCCTTTTACACGGGCCAATGGTCGGGCATACAAGCGTTCCTACGAACGTTCATTCCCAATCACGGCCCTGTTTAAATGCTTGTTTATTGGCTGATCGTCTCATTTATGCGGCTAATAAAACGGTCACTAGTTGGCAGCACATCTCCCTGTATAAACAGGGAGAAGTGCTGCCGACATGATGGAAACGTATGGGGAAGAACGATTGTATGTTTTTCTGGTTACCATGGCTTTGTCCAGGGATATGTATAGATCTCAATTGTAATTGTGATTATTTTATTTTTATTAGGGGAATCTGCCTGCTTACTAAACTTCACAAAAGTCATAGTATATATATATATATATATATATATATATATATATTTATTATAGACTAGTGCAAAATTGTACTTACATATATACGCTAGTGACAATTATGATTGAACGTTTTATATAAAGGACATGTATGAATAACACATTATGACCAAAATGATATATCAGAGATTTGCTATTATGCCAAAGTTAATTATAAATTATTCTTCACTTCTCACCTTGTTAACAACGTCCCCAAAAGTGAGATTAGTAAGAGCCATTCCTGCATAGCGCCTCAGTGCCAAGCTTAGGGGATCATTGGTCATACGGTGCATCTGGTAGTCTACCTCTAGAAGCTCTGCAATTGCTTGCAGACCACCTAAAGAATGCAAGACAAAGAAATAATTTACAATAGGACACAACATAGGCAGTCTCACAATAAACTCTCTGTATGTATATCTCTCCAGCAACAGGAAAAATACTTTTTCTGTGGTTCCCGTTAGAACCCGTCCACAAGTTATAGACCACAACTTATGATCATTGTAAAGCAGCTAGTAGCCTATTGATGGGCTGCAGGAGCTGTGCAGATAGAGCCTACATGCAGGTACAGCAGAATCTGTGTTTGCATGGTATAAAGATGAAATTTATTTATTATTAAATACCGACCTAGCTCATTCATTGCTCTGCGATATTCCTCATCAAATGATAATTTCATGATGGCACAGCTGGCTTGGCAGATCTGGGGTTCCACAGGCACTGGAGCTGAAAGAAAGACCTTATGTGACTTCTGGGTTGTCGTGTGTGTGTGTGTGTGTGTGTGTGTGTGTGTGTGTGTATATATATATATATATATATATATATATATATATAATATATGTTGCTAGAAAGTTAGACAAAACATTGGGTTGTGGCCCCTTTACTTGTTTAGGTGGGGGACCCATTCATGTCCGCATGGTGATGTTTGTTTATATCTTTTTGTCTCATACCATGCACAGTGGTATATGATTTCATTGACTTGTTAGTCTTAATGACAGTGCACAAGAAAACTAATGTGGGCCAAGATGGTGCTATTAGGGTAGAAAGAGAGGGGCTGCAAGTTCATAATTTTTCAGTTGTGATTTTAAACAGGATTGTGACGGCCCCTTCAGTCTCCATGCCAATTGCCTCATTTGCCCCACCTTTAACCTGGCTCTGCCTCCGATTCATATTTATACTCCTTATACCTGTACCTATATACCATGATGAGCCACTACTGGAAAGCAAGTCCCTTTAACTCTAACATCATTTTCTGAAGGACACATACAGTTGTCCATAGTGGTTTGTCTTTGCACTGTAGTGTACCTAATTCAAGCAAAATAACTTTACAAAATTGTAATTATCTAAATGTCACAGGAATAACAATACCACATCATTGTGCATTATTCTCGGTCTGCAATGAGACATGATGGATTGGATCACATTTTAGAAACTATTTTTAATGCCGGAATTATGTGAGCCATCAGTCTAACACCCACCCAGAGGGCTTTTTTTAGTGCATGGATAAACATTTCTCAGTGTATAGAATAAACACTCACTAATAAGACTCGCAGGTAAGACTGGTCATGAATGGACTTCTGTGGGTGCCTTGTTATGTACACCTCCAAGTGCATGAGCCCTAAATGACGTTCCTATGATGTACTCGAGTTGCTGTTTTAAATACCTCATGCGCAGCTATTTAATATATTCAACAACGCCTATGTAATAATTCCCCAGTGTAAACTGCCTTAATTCCAAAATTGCAATTTGTCAGATTTTTCATTAGACTCAAGAGGGCCATGCTTATAGTTGGCCCTAAAGGAAAGGGTCATGCCCAGAGTATAGTTCATGCAGATGGCAGAAGATGGTGGAAGTATGTCATGTCCGTGGCTGCGGGCCGTCAGGCTCAGTCTCCTCCTGACCGCCGCAGCCATGGGTCTGCGAGTGCTGGCCCCAGTCTCCTCCTCAGGAGACGCCAGCGCTCACTTCCACTCACCTTGGCTGGGTCCCGTAGGACTTTTATGTGTAATCAGCCCATGAGTACCCTGGACTGTAAGAAGGGCCCAGCCCCTTGCTTCTATGCCTGAACGTTGTTTGTCGTATCCTAGTTTGTCTAAGCAAATAGTCTCCTAGTGTTTTCCAGTTCCCAGTGTTCCCTGTTCCTGTATCCCATGCTATCCTGGTCAAGTGCTGTGCTGTAGTCGTGCTGTGCCGTATTCCACGCCTGTCCTACTACTCCACACCTGACGTCTACCTGCTGCCTAGTCCCAGCCGAGACTGCCTTGCTACTGTCCGAGCTGCCACAGGTACCCTATACGAACTATAGACTGTGACCTGCGCCCTGTTGGCCAGCTGCCATACCGCCAAGGCAGTACGGCCCAGTGGGTCCACGAACCCTATGTGACAAAGTATACTTATACTTGTACTGTGCTCAGTCATCTCTGTTAATTCCTTGAGCTGCTAGGTCTGTTTATGTTACATTTACATGGGATGATCAGAGCCTTACCAAAAGGAAAATTTGGGTGGAATGTATTAAGGCTAGCGATTCAGATGCCAGTCTTAATCTAAAGAGCGGTGGAGTAAAATGCACCAAATTTATTAAAAGGTGTTTGCCTCTTAATAAATTACGCGCATCTCTGGCTGTCCATGCACCAAAAAGTAAAATCTACTACAGCTATGAGCTGGAGTAGATTTTGCGCTGTAATTGACACCAGTTTCTGCCGTAAATTATAATAAATTTGTTGGATTGCAGAAGGCCACTCCCTTCCACTACAACCCTCCCACTTTTGCGTAAAGTGCCGTGAACGTGGCGTAGAAAGAATACAGTTGTACAATTGCAGACAAGAATAGGGCGTGTTCTATAGTTTGCTGATCATTTCTACGGCCCGGAAACACATCCATAAATATACGGAAAGGTGTTCATGGCCAATAGAAATTAATGGGTCCACAATTTCATCCGTAATTACGAATGAAAATTACGGTGGTGTGCATGGAGCTGGAAAGGGCTGGTTTGCTGGAGTGGAAAGAGAGAAGAGGGGTTTTGGCTGCTTAATGAGCCTCATTAGGTGCCAGCTGAGAAGCCTCTTTTACAAAGGTGTGAGCTACTCATACAGAGCTCCCAATCGGGGGAATTCAGGCATAGCCAGCCTGTGGGAGTCAGGAGTTCTAGTAACAACGAATCTTTGTTGTGAGGTGCTAGGCAGAAGGCCTTTCACCCTGATAGCTAGGGTTTAGTTAGAGGCTGGAAGTCCAAGAGTTTATTTTTTCACTCTGTATTAAAACTGGTTTGCCATGTATGGACAATAAAGCTGGTTGAGGCCAGTTGCTGAAGCCATGTTCTACCACTAAGCAGGATGATGGCCCTGACGCTGCAGTGGAAATGACAACAACCTGGTCTGAAAAAAACAGAGAGGCCTGAACGGTGTCATCGGAAATTGTGCCTGGCCGGCCAATATGAGCATTTAAATGCTGAGACACGTGTGGTTTTAAACTCCAGGATGGAAGGAAGTTAAGCTGCTGAATGTGGTTACGCAACTGTTGATACAGTGTGTATAACCACTTTCACATGGCAGTATTTTGGTCAGAATTTTGCTTCAGTATTTGTAAGCTAGAACCAGGAGTGGTACCTACACCAAGAAAGAGTATAATGGAAAAATTTGTATCTTTTCCATGTTTTGGACCCTCTCCTTGTTTTGACTTACAAATACTAAAGCAAAATACTGCTGTGGGAAAGAGGCCTAAACCACAATGTTATATGTAATGATGCACAGGTTCCAGGGCTCAGTGAGAGTCTGGCATATTGTAGTGAGCCAAGTGACTGCGCATGCTCACCCTTGTCAGCACACAAAGAGTTAACTCTTTAAGACTTATGTGTTAATACTGAAGAGAAAATGGATTATGGTCCTTCCCTAGAGAAAGGTCAACAACCACATGTTATGGAGTTGGTCATAGAAGATGACACAGGTGTGATAGTAGGGAAGTGCTCTATTGTTCTGATCGGTGAATAGCGTGTACTCAGGGTGAGATTGAGATGCTGATGATGATGACCCAGGCCGGGTATGTGAAAAAGTGAAGACAAATATGAAGTATGTAGATGATTCCCATGCAGTCAATATTGAACTAAACAAACGAAGAAAACGTGATTTTGAGGTATGTTGAACAGAAAGGAACAAAGTGAGTCCCACGACCACACTGCGATTACTTCTGAGTTTTATGTTTCAGAGCTTGCTGCAGATCATCATGCTTGCAGTGGACAATATAGTAGTAATGTATATACGCAGGTCTCTGACAACTACATATGATCAAGATTAACTTCAAAGTCCAATATGGATCTGGTGGATCACACTGGGTCACATGACCGTGATTTATGTTCGTCTTTACCACTGCAGAAGGAATTGGTTGAAACCTCTGATAAAATAAAACTTGACATGGTTAAAGATATATTACCTCCAAACATGAAATATGTTTAAGTATTTAACCCCTTCCAGACATTTGCCGTATGGGTACGCCATGGAAAGCCATGACTTCCCGCAAATTGCTGTATCCATACGCCAAATGTTTTGCACCGGCTCAGAAGCTGAGCCGGTGCCATCATCGCCGGATCTCAGCGTTATATTAGAGCTGACATCTGGCTGTAATGGCGGGGACCGAAATTAGCTTCGATCCCCGCCATTAACCCCTTAAGTGCAGCGCTCAAACGCGAGTGCTGCACTTAAGATGTTTGCAGCTCATCGGAACCCAAGCAATGAAATTGCCGGGGTTCCGGTGGCTGCAATGGCAACTGGAGGCCTAATACTAGCCTCCCGGTCTGCCTAGCACGGAAGCTGGTCAAGATCCACCCCCCGGCGGAGCCTGATCGGCTTCCGTAGCCTCCGGCAAGATGGCGCCGGCTCAAGAGCTGATCCGGCGTCATCAGCGGCGGAAGTCAGCTGTATGTTACAGCTGACATCCACCTGTAACGGCAGGAACTGGAGCTAGCTCCAATCCCTGCCATTAACCCCTTCGATGCAGCAATCGAAAGCGATCGCTGCATCTTAGCGGTTACTAGCAGATCGCCAGCCCTGACAGGCAATCAGGACTGGCGACTGCTGCTATGGCAACAGGAGACACAATGACCTCCTGCTGTTTCATTACGGAAGCCGATTAGGCCCCGCCGGGAGGAGAAGCCTAATCAGCTTGCTGTCAGTGAATAACTGACAGATCTAATACATTGCACTACCTGTGCAATGTATTAGAAAAAAAAACATCAGACAGTTGGACCTTCAAGTTCCCTAGTGGGACTTAAAAAAAAGTGTAAAAAAAAAGTGAAAAAAATAAAAGTTTGAAAACAATATAAGTTTCAAGTAATAAAATAAAACACAATCGCCCTTTTTCTCTTATCAAGTCCTTTATTATTGAAAAAAATAAAATCATATGTATTTGATATCGCCGCGACCGTAACGACCTGAAGTATCAAAATCTTATATTATTTATTGCACGCGGTGAACAGCGTAAAAAAAAATGGAAAAAGCTATACCAGAGTTTGTTTTTTGGTCACTTTGCCCTACAAATATTGGAATAAAAAGTGATCAAAAAGTCGCACGTATCCAAAAATGGTACCTATAAAAACTATAGATCGTCTCGCAAAAACAAGCCCTCATATAGCTCCGTCGACAAAAAAATTAAAAAGTTATGGTTCTCACTCACTTGGCGACAGAAAAAATACATTCTTTTTACAAAAGTAATTTTATTGTGCAAAAAGTTGTAAAACATAAAAAGTTCTATAAATTAGGTATCGCCGGAATCGTACTGACCCGCAGAATAAAGTTAACATGTAATTTATAACGCATGGTGAACGCTGTATAAAAAAAACGATGCCAGAATTGGGGTTTTTTGTTTACCTGGCCTCCCAAAAAATAGGATAAAAGGTGATCAAAAAGTCGCATGTACCCCAAAATGGTACCAATAACAACTACAGCTCATCCCGCAAAAAAAAGCCCTCATACCACTAGGTCTATGAAAAAATAAAATTAGTTATGGCTCCAATAAGTCAGGAAATAAAAAATATGCAGTTGTGCCGGCCCGAGGGGAACATTTCTTCGTTTTAAGAGGCGATTTATCAAGGACCTAAAATTAGGGAACCAGGAAGGGGAGGGCCAAAACATATCCGCTGGAAGCGACGGTGCTGTATTATACCAGGACAACACTTTCCCAGCAAAATTCCCCAAACTTCAAAGGTGCGGAGTGTGGACCAAAAGGGGCCTAAGAAAGGACGCCATATATCAGTGCGACACCGGGCTGTGCAGAAAGGATTGCTTCACAGTGTAACACACATCTATGGATCATTTTATTGTTTTTTACCCCATTATTATACCACCTGACTATGCCCCTGATGTACTCTGCCCAGCTTACATGTACCCCCACATTATAAATGGAAACACCAGTAATACTCAAACAAATCCCAAGCAAAATCTGCTCTCCAATAGCCAAATGGCGCTCCCTCCCATCTGAGCCCTACAGTGTGCCCAAACAGCAGTTTCCTTCCACATATATGGCATCGTCATACACGGGAGAACCCTTTTAACAATTTTTGGGGTGTGTGTCTCCAGTAGCATAAGCTGGGCATGACATATTTGCCACTGAAATGGCATATCTAGGGAAAAATATAAATTTTTAATTTGCACCATCTTCAGCGCATTCATTTATAGAAAAGACCAGTTAATAAATGCCTTGAGGGGTGCAGTTTCCAAATGGGGTCACTTCTCATGGGTTTCTTTTTATTATTTCACATCAGAGCCTCTGCAATTGTGAACCAATACTTTGTAAATCGCCAAATTAGGCCTCAATTTTACATGGTACGCTTTCACTCCTGAGCCTGGTCGAATGTCCAGGCAAAAGATTAGGGCCACTTGTAGGGTCTTTCTAAAACTGGGAAACACCGCATAATAATTAGAGAGCTGTCTTGTTATGGTGGCAGAAGCTGGGTACCACATATTGGCATATCTATGGAAAAAATCCAATTTTCACTCTGCAACATCGAGTGCACACTAATTTCTACAAAACACCTGCAGGGTTAACATGCTTACTACACCACTAGGTAAATGCATTGAGGGGGTGTAGTTTCCAAAATAGGGTCACTTCTGGGGGGTTTCCACTGTTTTGGTCCCACAGGCGCCCAGAAACCAATCCAGCAAAATCTGCACTCAAAATGGCGCTCCTTCCCTTCTGAGCCCTGCCGTGTGCCCAAACAGCAGTTTATGACCACATATGGGGTATTGCCGTACTCGGGACAAATTGCTTTACAAATGTTGGGTTCTTTTTTTCCTTTATTTGTTGAGAAAATGAAAAATTTTGCGCTAAAGCTACGTCTTATTGAAGAAAAAGGATTGTTTTTATTTTCACTGCCCAATTCTAATAAATTCTATGAAACATCTATGGGGTCAAAATGCTTACTACACCCCTAGATGAATTCCTCAAGGGGTGTAGGGCATTGCAAATGCGACATGGCCTCCGCAAACCATTCCTGCTAAATGTGAGCTCCAAAAGCCAAATAGCGCTCTTTCCCTTCTAAGCCCTGCCGTGTTTCCAAACAGCCATTTATTACCACATGTGGGCTATTGTTTTACTCGGGAGAAATTGCTTTACAAATTTTGCAGTGCTTTTTCTCCATCAATCCTTGTGGAAATGAGAAAAAATTACCTAAACCTATATTTTCTTTGAAAAAATGTAGATTTTTATTTTTAGGACCTACTTCCAATAATTTCTGCAAAAGACCTGTGGGGTCAAAACGCTAACTATACCCATAGATAATTTCTTCAATGGGTGTAGTTTCCAAAATGGGGTCACTTGTGGGGGGTTTCCACTGTTTTGGCCCCTCAGGGGCTTTGTAAATGTGACATGGCCTCCGCAAACCATTCCTGCTAAATGTGAACTCCAAAAGCCAAATGGTGCTCCATCCCTTTTAAGCCCTGCCATGTGTCCAAACAGCCGTGTATTATCACATGTGGGGTATTGTTTTACTCGGGAGAAATTGCTTTACAAATTTTGTGGTGCTTTTTCTCCTTTAGTCCTTGTGGAAATGAGAAAAAAAATCGCTAAACCTACATTTTCTTTGAAAAAATGTAGATTTTAATTTTCACGGCCTACTTCCAATAATTTCTATAAAAAACCTGTGCGGTCAAAATGCTCACTATACCCCTAGATAATTTCCTTGAGGTGTGTAGTTTCCCAAATGGGGTCACTTTTGGGGGATTTCCACTGTTTTGGCACCGCAAAAGCCCTTCAAACCTGACATGGTGCCTAAAATATATTGTAATAAATATAAGACCCCAAAATCCACTAGGGGATCCTTTGCTTCTGAGGCCGGTTCTTCAGTCCAGTAGCACGCTACTGCCACATGTGGGATATTTCCTAAAACTGCAGAACCTAGGAAATAAATATTGAGTTGCATTTCTCTGGTTAAACTTTCTGTGTTATAAAGAAAATTGGATGAAAAATTTATTTCTGCAAAAAAATCTGAAATTTGTCAATTTCACCTCTACTTTGCTTTAATTCCTGTGAAATGTTTAAAGGGTTAAAAAAAAATCTAAATGCTGTTTTAAATACTTTGAGGGGTGACGTTTTTAAAATGGGGTGACTTTTTGGGGTTTTCTAATATATAAGGCCCTCAAAGCCACTTCACAACTCGCCCCTGTAAAAATTGCCTTTTGAAATTTTCTTGAAAATCTGAGAAATTGCTGCAAAAGTTCAAAGCCTTGTAACGTCCTAGAGAAATAAAAGGATGTTGAAAAAACATAGACATATGGGGGATGTTAGTTAGCAACAATTTTATGTGTTATAACTGCCTGTCTTACAAGCAGATACACTTATGTTGAGAAAAATGCAAATTTTTCGCTAAATTTTGGTGTTTTTCACAATTAAATACTGAACATATCGAGCAAATTTTGCCAGTAACATAAAGTCCAATGTGTCATGAGAAAACAGTCTCAGAATCGCTTGGATAGGTAAAAGCATTCCGAAGTTATTACCACATAAAGTGAAACATGTCAGATTTGAAAATGAGGCTCTGTCAGGAAGGTCAAAAGTGGCTAAAGAGGGAAGGGGTTAATATTGCAAAGAAAGTGTGTTGTGTTGCTCCCATTGATATGGGAATGATGGACATGGGTCAAACGTCTGATGTAAGACAGTGACTCCAATTACTGGTATATCATATGGTTTATGTGAGATGGTACCCCAATGCAGGAACTTTCACCCTGGTGGTAGGATCAAAGTAATCAGACCTGTGGCCCTGATCAGGGGGGAAGATAAGTAGCAGTGCAGCTAAGAAAGAGAAAAGTAGGTTTCAGTCCATCCTTTAGGGTAGTCCAGAGTTTGGGCTGTCTAATGAGCCTCATTAAGTGCCAGCTGAGAAGACTCCCTATCTACTCACACAGGGCTCCCAGCCTGGGGAAGACAGGCATTGCCAGTCTGTGGGAGTCAAGCGTTCTGGTAACAAATGTTTGTTGTGAGGTGCTGGGCAGTAGGTTTTTTTCACCCTGATAGCTGGGGAGGCTCGGTGTTTTGTTAGAGCCTGGATGTCCAAGAGTTTATTTTTGCACTCTACTGTTAAACTGCTTTGCCATGTATGAAAACAATAAAGCTGGTTGAGGCTAGTTGTTAACCTAATCCACTGTGTTGGAGTCAGAATTTTCTAGTTTGCCAACCATCTAATCCCAGATATGGCGATCCCATGAGCTAACTTGCCCCCAAGTTGTCACAATATATAGTGTACACTGTTCAGCCATAAAAGTAAAACCACTGACAGGTGAAGTGAATAACATTGATTATTTGGTTACAATGGCGCCTGTCAAGCTACAGCTGCAGTTCAAATAAATACATTGAGTTGCATGCAATCTTGTGGACCGAAGCTGTCAATCAGTAGTACTAGAAAAACTCTCAGTGTAGCCTTAGGCTGGATTCACACGAGCGCGTGCGTTTGCGCGCGCAAAAAACGCTGCATTTTGTGTGCGCAAAAGGCACTTGACAGCTCCGTGTGTCAGCCCCGTATGATGAGCGGCTGCATGCTTTTCGCGCAGCCGCCATCATTATGACACTCCGTTTGGATGTTTGTAAACAGAAAAGCACGTGGTGCTTTTCTGTTTTCATTCATCCTTTTCACAGCTGTTGCGCGAATCACGCTTGTCCCACGGAAGTGCTTCCGTGTGGCATGCGTGATGCGCGAAAAAAGGCCAAAGAACGGACATGTCGTGACTTTTTCGCTGCGGACTCACGCAGCGTAAAAATCACGCAACTGTCTGCACGGCCCCATAGACTAATATAGGTCCGTGCGACGTGCGTGAAAATCACGCGCATCGCGCATACGTAAATCCCGTTCGTCTGAATAAGCCCTTAGAATAAGGATCTGAGCAACTTTCACAAGGACTAAATAGTGATGACTAGACGACCACAAAATCTCCAAAATGGCAGGTCTTGTCGGGTGTTCCCGGTCTCAGTGGTTAGTACCTACCAAAAGTAGTCCAAGGAAGTACAACCGGTGAACTAGCGGTAGGGTCATGGGCGCCAAAGACTCATTGATTTGCGTGGGGCGCGAAGGCTAGCCTGTCTGTACAATCCCACAAAGAGCTACTGTAGCACAAATTGCAGAAAAAGTTAATCCTGGCTGCGATAGAAAGGTGTCAGAACACACAGCACAGCTTATTGTGTAGCCACGCAGTACACAATATTAGGCAGATGGTTTTAATGTTATAGTTGATCTGTGTGTGTGTGTGTGTGTGTGTTGTGTATATATACACATATAATATATATATATATATATATATATATATATATATATATATAGAAAATGTACACGTCACTTGGCTATACGTAGTATTTGACACTTAAATTATCCCTCTGTTAGCAGATATACAGATACCTGGACTACTGTCATGCACACCATCCTTTTGCTCATGACTTAGCATCCAATCCCAGCAGGTCTCTGTGTATGAACGTATTTGTTCCAGAATGTGGAGTACTCTCATCTCTTTCTTGGCTTGTCCCTCATCTGGTTGGGAAAAGATGACATTGTGGAGAGCAGCATTTGCTCGCATGCGAGCATCTTTGAAATTCTGTGATTCCAGTGCCCTTCCATCCCGTTCTGTTTCATGCAGGATCTGGAGTAGGAGTGGGAGACAGCCAGACCTACGCATCGCCTGACAGCTGTCCTGTGAGCTAGACATGGCCAACAGAGTACGTGACATGTCATCTTTATCACGTGTGGCCAACATGGACAAAAGCCAGAACACAACCTCGACCTGCAAGGAAGTGTAGATATTGCATTACTCACCATAACAGTGTGTGTATTAATATATCATTGTGAATGCAGAAGTTTACTTTTCTTCTCCATTGTCTTGGAATGTAAGGTAAGCCATCATTATTCATGTACCTTGTTTTCTGGTTGAGCAGAGTTGTCCTCAGCTTGGGAGATGCTCTCTGTCAAAATGTTCTCTGTAGGTTCATGACTTGTACTGGGCTGTGAAAGATGTTTATATTATATATTATGTTGTACTTGGATCTTTTTTCCCACACATATGTAATGATATGCATTTTGTCATTAGGTCGACTGCTGTAGTTTCCAATCTGCATGTAAGACCAAACATAAAATAGAGCTAGACCATACGGTTGCTATGAAGCCCACAGAGATGGAGTCTAGCTCCAAATTTTCACAGCTTCCTTCCTCATAGATGGTAAGAATTACAGGGCTCTACCCCTCCTTAGTCAAAGCAACATTAAAGGATTCCAAAAACATGGCTGCTTTCTTCCGGACACTGCGCCACACCTATTCATGAGTTATCTAGTATTGCAGGCAGCTCAGCTTTATTGAAGTGTTAAAGTAATTGGTGCTTAAATGCAATTCCACATACAATCTGTCGGCAAGTGTGATGCTGTTTTTGCAAGAAAGCAACCGTGTTTTTCTAATGCTGTACAACCTCTTTAAGGATATGTTCATATATGTGTTGGAGGCTCCTCAGATTCGATGTACAGACTAACACTGCATGCATGGCAATTTTTACTGTCAAAACAACGGACAGAATTTTACAGATGTGTCCCTCGTTAACTTTTCTCTTGGCTCGACATATTGCGAGATGAGTGGCGTGAGATGAGATAAGCTCCCATGTTAAATATCCTTAGAAATTGGAGTCCTTAACAAAATTCAACCAAAGGTATGGGTGGACAGATCTGTAAGTTCAATGCCATAACACTGGCAGGATGCAAAACAACAGACACCACGACGGAACGCCGACAGACCCCATCAATGCTAAGTCAATACTGGTACCCGACAGATCGGCATTGCATCGTTGATCTGAGGATCATGCAGCCCTTTTTCAACTGGGAATGTGTCCGCGTGTTGGAAAATGGTAGAGTGTGTAGCAATGGCATAAACCAGCAGAAGGAAGGTGGACTATTTAGATTTTTTCTTTAGAGCTCCTCTGCTGTATGTATATTCTTATGTGTTTGCACATATCTAACATATAAGACATAACATAATGCATCACCCTGTAGGAGTGCATTTACCTCTGTAGACTGTTCTCGGTTTTCAATTCTCCGTACTTCTTCCAGCTGCTGCTCAATCTGCTCCAGGTGTGATGCTCGAATCTGTCAGGAAGAAAAAAAAAATTATACCTATTTATAGTCTTCTTTTCTTCCTCTGTTAGTTTTCAGTCAAGTTTTGAAACTGGTGCATGCCTAACTTTGAATACATTTTTGGTAGATAATAGTGCTGAAAATGTACAAATCCATATATCTGCTGTAAGAGTTTTCATGTGTGTTATATAAACGGTCGAGTCACATTATTATGACCACCTCCTACTTTACACGTTTGCAGTCCGTAGTCCATGAAGGAAGTGACGTGTTGTGGGTTGGCTTTGTGGGTATATAAGGTGTGCGATAGGCTGTCTGAACACATATCACTCGTTGTTGCCATGGGTAAAAGGGGGGATTTATCAGTTGCAAAAAGGAATGATTATTGCCTTTCGAGCCAAGGGTGGCAGTATTTCTCAAACAGCGTAAGTTGTGAACTGTTCACGTGCTGCTTTGTTGAAAGTGTATCGTGTGTGGACAAATGGCATCATTGGGAATAACCTATGTGGAAACTGTGGAGCACCACGTACCACTGATGTAAGAGGTGAACGACAGCTATGAGGGTGCACGAGGGCCGAACGACACACTACAGTGGGGCAGCTCACAATGAAAATGAACTAGGGGGTTACTAGTGTCTAAAAGAACAGTTCAGCGAACCCTACTGCTTATGGGGCTCTGAAGCAGATGGATGGTCACTGCTCCTATGCTAACAAAGGTGCATCGGAAAAAAGGGCATGAATTTGCACAGCAGTATCGGAATTGGACCACCGATGATTGGCAAAGGGTTGCCTTCTCTGATGAGTCACGTTTTATGCTTCATCAAAAGGAGGGACGTTGGCGTGTCAGGCGAGAAACATCAGCGAACAAACACCCTACAACCATTGCTGGAAGAACACAAGCCGGTGGTGCCAGCCTTATGATCTGAGGAATTTTTTCATGGCATTCTCTGGGCCCATTCATCCATGTGGAAGGCACTCTGAACCGATTTGGGTATGAATCCATCATTGCATATCACATTATGAAAGTAACCGAAGGGTTAAGTAGTTTATCCTGTATAATTAAGGCTATGAGAATGGGATAGAGAGTTAATGATTGGTAGATTTGTGTACGTGGGCTATAAAACCCCCAGGAAAGTTTCATTCAGTTTAACTTGTTTTTTCCTAAGGTGGGAGCCTAGGGCATTTCCAACAGGCTCCTTCTTTGTCTAACATTTATGTATGTACCCTAAGTGATCTTTAAACCTAATTGGTTAAGCTACCTCTGCAATGAAGCTTTACTTGTAATCATGTGTGTCTCCTATTGACTTTTGTATGTTATCTCTCTTTGGCATCTTGTTCTATATAAATAAACCAAACGGGGTGTGGTTCTACAGAGAATGCCACATGAGATGCTGAAGCACTTGTCTGTGTCTTCTCTCCGATGCATTGATATCCTGATTTGGACTCTGAGGCTGGATTCTTAGAGTACCTTTAGCGCTCCCAAACCCAGGCTACTCTGACAACGTTCACCCATACATGCGGTTTGTCTTCCCTGGGGCAGATGGGATCTTCCAGCAAGACAATGCAACATGTCACACGGCTAGAAATGTCTGACAGTGGTTGGAAGAGCGTGACCAAGACTTCCAAGTACTTCCCTGGCTCTCTAATTCGCCAGATTTGAACCCAATTAAGCAGCTGTGGGACTACCTCGAATGTCTTGTTTGTACTATGGATCCTCCCCCGACGCTCCAGATACCTGAGACAACCTACCAGCACCTTATTGAGTCACTCCCAGCCTGTCTAGCTGCTGTCTGTGCTGCACACGGTGGTTACTCTTTATAATGGCAATGGTCGCGGACCATCTACATTATTTACCCGCCAACGGCCGCAGGCCTGTGAGCTCTTGCCGGCGTCTCCCTCCTCTGAGACGCTGGTACAAAAGACTGTCCTCGGCTGCTGCTGTGCATAGACTCGCTCCCAGCCTTAAAGGGCCAGCGTGCACACCAGAATTTAGCTCCCTATCCAATTCCTACTCACCCTCCGGTATAAAAAGGACACTGCCCTCTTCCTCCTTGCATGAGTGTTGTTATGTCTGCCCATTCTAGTCTTTGCAAATGGTCCCTTAGTTGTATTCTTTATCCAGAGTTCCTGTATCCAATAATTGTGTTTGTACCAGAGTTTAAACTAGTGTTGGAGTCGAGAGTGTCATCTGTGCCAAGTATCATCTGTGCCAAGTGTCTGATACGATACGTGTTGCTACGCCATGTGTCTGCTACGCCTAGTGTCTGTCACGCAGAGTGTTTGCCAAATCATCTATCCGGGTACTCCTGTCCTAGAGACTGTTATTGACTATTATTTGGCCAGCTGCTACTCCGCTGCGGCGGAGCAGCCTAGTGGGTCCACATACCCTCTTAGCCGTGACACTCTGGATATTAGCTGGTGGTCATAATAATGTGACTCGACTGTGTAATTTAAATACATTTAATTGTATGTATTATGTTTGGCTAATAGTGATGAAAATATAGTAAAACAACCTAATTTTGTTCAAACTGTATGCATGATTTGTTTTATGTCAGATTTATCTATTATATAAAAAAAACAGTTTTTTTTCTTTAACTGTATATTTATTGAAAAAGATTTTGTACATTAATACAAAAACAGAAGTACAAACACATCGCCAAAAAAATGACGATCAAATCAGCAATGTAAAGCGTATCAATCGACTATTGCAAACGTTAAATTGTCAAATATTAGGCAATTTTAAAACAAAATATAAAATGGTTCATCAAGTAAGCAATGAATATCCACTTCAAGTATTAATAAACAAAAAAGTATGACCACAAAAGACATTTATGACAGGACATAAAAAACACTAGGAAGAGAGGGGAAAGGGAGTCAGATCCATTACCAGTTCCCAATGTCTGACACTTAGCAAAGCAAAGGATCAGCTAATGTCATTTACAGATTATAAGTATGAGAAAATACATCCCAAGGGTCCCAGACAGCTAAGAAATCCTCTATGCTGTCAAGAACCATCGCAGTAAGATGTTCCAGACATCTAATATCTTTGATTCTTGATTCTAATATTCACCATCTATCACTTCAGGAGAAGCGATATAACCATCCTCGGACACATTGACCAAAAGGACTACCAACTGAAAATAAGGGGTAGGAGGGCAACCGCCCCAGGTCTTTTACTTTAATCTATATATGTGGTCCTTGAAAGAGGAAAAGATATTTGTTTGATTTTGATATAAATCATTGAATACAAATTGGCATGCAGTATTGGCATTTGATATCCTTACTCATTGACACATGTTTGTTATCTATTTTAAACAAGTTCAGTAAAAGTTATATTTTATTACTCCGGATCTATTTTCATTTCTTTCAATATTACGGAGAACGAATTTATCTCTATCCAGGTGGGGGATATACAATACCACGAATATACCTTCTGAAACCATGGCCTAGAGAGGCGTGCAGTCTGACTAAAAAAAAAAAATTTTTTTTTGCGACTTAAAGGGGTTTTCCCATCAGAGACATTTATGACATATCCACAGGATATGTCATAAATATCAGATAGATTGCGGGTCCCACCTATCTCTAGAACGGGGTCCCCTAAACCCCATTCTAGCTTTTTGTGCTCAGCTTGAGAAAGACCCTCTACTTGTCACGGGTCGAAACGTTGGCATTTTTTACTGGATGTTTGTCCAATAAAAGAACATATTGATTGAAATTTGAGAGACGTGTGCTGCTGTTCAACCACGCTTTTTCTGAGGATTACATTATATCAGACTGGGTTTGTCTGATCTTACAGCGTGACACCGCTCATGATATCGGGATTTGTGCTGCTTCAAATATTTAATTTTTTGGATATCCTGAAGATATGTCATAAATGTCCCTCATGGGAAAACCTCTTTCAATGCTATGTATATTATTGAAGCAAATTGTTTTTGTTTTTTTTATGAATCAATGTTTTAAGTGATTTGCAATAACTTTTTTTATTGACTTTTATTAGAAAAAAATGTTTTACTTTTCAAGATACAGCTTCTATGTATCCTGTCAGGGCCGCCATCAGGGGGGTATTAGGGGTAGTGGTGTGAGGGGCCCGGCCAAACCTAATTGAAAGGGGGGCCCGGCCACTGCTGCGACTTGTCTCTGCAAAGGGGCCAGTTTTTTTCACCAAATGAATGTCGTGAGCTGCGGGCCCCCCCTCTCATGGGGGCCGTCAAACACCGCCGACCGATGACGCGCACCCGCAAACTCGCGACCGTCCGAGCACGCACCCGGCAAAAGCGCGCAACCGCGACAGCACGGGCGCTCGCAGAAGCAACAGCACGCACGCTCGCAGCCTCGACAGCACGCGCGCACCCGCGATCGGCCGCGCGCACTTGCGATCGGTCGCGCGCGCACCCGCGGACACACATGGACCCAACATACCTGGAGCCTGGCTGGAGGTGAAGGACTGGACGTCTGGACCGAAGACCTCGCCTGGAAGACCTCGCCTGAAGGACCTCGCCTGAAGAGGACTGGAGTGGGAGCAGCAGCTCTTCTGACACAGTGAGTAAAGTGTGTCAAAGTGCTGTTTATGTATGGCCCTGTTCACACAAAGTATTTTGCAGGCAGAAAAAAAATCTGCCTCAAAATTCCTTAAAGAATTTTGAGGCAGATTTTGACCTGCCCACACTATCTTGCCGCGTTTTTTTGCTGCGTTTTTTGCCCGCTGCGATTGAGGACAGCAGGCAAAAAACGCCGCGAAAAATTCATTTTCTGCCTCCCATTGATTTCGATGGGAGGTCAGAGGCGGAACCGCGGCATGAAAGGACGTGCTGCTTTTTCTTTTTTCCGCGACTGGCTCCCATTGATTTCAGATTAAATCAATGGGAGGCGGTTTTGGAAGTTTTTTGGTGCTGATTCTGACGCAGTGTCCGAGTCAATATCAAGGGCCAAAAACTCTGTGAACTGGGCCTTATTGTTAGGGCTTATTCAGACGAACGTGTAATACATCCGTGCAACGCGCGTGATTTTCACGCGCCTCGCACGGACCTATGTTACTCTATGGGGCCGTGCAGACTGTCAGTGATTTTCACGCAGTGTGTATCCGTGTGTTCGCTGCGTAAAACTCACGACATGTCCTATATTTGTGCATTGTTCGCGCATCACGCACCCATTGAAGTCAATGGGTGCGTGAAAATCACGCCCAGCACTTCCGCAGCCGTATAAACTATGAATGAAAACAGAAAAGCACCACGTGCTACAAACAGAGTGTCATAATGATGGCGGCTGCGCGAAAATCACGCAACCGCGCATCATCATACGCTGCTGACACACGGAGCTGTTATGGACCTTTTGCATGCGCAAAATGCCACGTTTTTTGCGCGCGCAAAAAGCACACGCTCGTGTGAATCCGGCCTTAGGGTAGGAACACACTAGGCATGAACACTGCAGATTTTATGCAACACATTTTATTGTGGAAAATCCGCAGCGTATTACAGACGCAGCAGAGTGGATGAGATTTGAACAAATCTCATCCACACGCTGCAAAAAAAAATGGACCTGCAGTGTGGCTTTTGGTTTTTTAAGCAGCAGCATGTCAATGTATTCTGTGGAATCGCTGCTCCTCTGTTGCGGAAATGCTGCGGTTCTGCCGCAAAAATCACACATGAGAAAAAAAAAGAAGGTACTTTTTTAAATTGACTTACCCCGGCCGTAGTCCTGGTGACGCGATCCTCTATTCTTAGCGCAGCCCCGCCTCCTGTCATGACGTTTCATCCCATGTGACTGCTGCAGCGGTCACATGGTCTACAGCGTCATCCCAGGAGGCGGGGCTACGTGCAAAAGGTCCATAACCGCGCCGTGTGTCAGCAGCGTATGATGCGCGGCTGCGTGATTTTCGCGCAGCCGCCATCATTATGACACTCTGTTTGTATGTTTGTAGCACGTGGTGCATTTCTGTTTTCATTCATAGTTTATACGGCTGCGGAAGTGCTGGGCGTGATTTTCACGCACCCATTGACTTCAATGGGTGCGTGATGCTCGAACAATGCACAAATATAGGACATGTCGTGAGTTTTACGCAGCGGACACACGGACACACGCTGCGTGAAAATCACTGACAGTCTGAACGGCCCCATAGAGTAACATAGGTCCGTGGGAGGCGCGTGAAAATCACGCGCGTTGCACGGATGTATTACACGTTCGTCTGAATAAGCCCTAACAATAAGGCCCAGTTCACAGAGTTTTTGGCCCTTGATATTGACTCGGACACTGCGTCAGAATCAGCACCAAACAACTTCCAAAACCGCCTCCCATTGATTTAATCTGAAATCAATGGGAGCCAGTCGCGGAAAAAAGAAAAAGCAGCACGTCCTTTCTTGCCGCGGTTCTGCCTCTGACCTCCCATCGAAATCAATGGGAGGCAGAAAATGCATTTTTCCCTGCGTTTTTTGTCTGCTGTCCTCAATCGCCGTGGGCAAAAAACGCGGCAAGATAGTGTGGGCAGGTCAAAATCTGCCTCAAAATTCGGTGCGCGGTTCCAGGCGGTCGCGGGTGCGCATGCGCGGGAGTTTGCGGGTGCACGCGATCGGTCGCACGAGCGGCGGTCTTTGATGGCCCCCATGACGACCCCCATGCTACCCAGGGCCGCCATCAGGGGGGGTATTAGGGGTACTGATGTGAGAGGCCCGGCCAAACCTAATTGAAAGGGGGGCCCGCAGCTCACGACATTCTTTTGGTGAAAAAAATGGGCCCCATTGCAGGGGCCTGTTTTTTTTCTACCAAAGGCAAGTCGCGGCAGTTTGCCGGGCCCCCCTTTCAATTAGGTTTGGCCGGGCCTCTCACATCAGTACCCATAATACCCCCCCTGATGGCGGCCCTGGGTAGCATGATATAGTGCTGGACGGAGTACCGTTAACAGGCGGTGCCACGGTAGGGGGGCCCAGAAAATTTAGCTGTAGGGGGCCCTGAAATTCCTGATGGCGGCCCTGTATCCTGTATGCATAGAAGCTGTATCGTTCTATATAAACCGTGGCTGTCAGCTCAGCTTAGATGTGATCGTTATTAACTGGATCCTGTGTGTCAGAGACACGCATGACCAGCTTTCAGCTCAACCGTCAGTTCAGCTGACCTGACGGAATCGACTTTGAAGGCATTATACAGCTTCTATGTATACAGTATACATAGAAGCTGAATTTAAAAAAAGTTAAAATATTTTTTAATAAAAGTCAATTTAAAAGTTGTTGCAAATCACTTAAAACATTTATTTAAAAAAAATAAAAATACTTTAAAAGGTGTACATATCCTGCACCAATAGAAGCCTGTCGGACCATACTGTACCTTTGTTTGCCTCCAATTTCATATGGAAGCATATGGAAAAAAGTTGAGGCGTGTTTCATTGGATACCAAATTATAGAGGTATTCTCCCATCTAGAAGACTTTCTTTCATAGCATGGAGCGACAGTGACTCCGTGTATACCACACAAGCTTCATGTTGATCATTCTGCCATGCTCATGAGGTCTTCTTGTGCATGTGTTGTCAGCACTTGTTAGGCTAGATTCACATTAGCATTCTTTATTTGAATCACTTTATATTATTAGACATTAGCGTGAACATGATCTTTGCAGGAAATGTCCACAATATCTGATTTTTGTATTATGATGTGTATAGTGATATTCCTTCATAACTCAAATGCTTTCCCTCAATTCTGTTTTGACGTTCTTTATAAATTTATTAAAGAAATTCTCATGCAGAGAAATCCTGTCTTTTCTATTGGTGCCCATTTTCCTCCATTAAAAATTGGGGCATATCTATCAAAACTGTCCCAAAGGAAAAGTAAAATAGTCATCCAAAGCAACCAATTAGGTTGCATCTTATATTTAAAAAATTAGAGATGGAATCTATATTGGTTGCAAGTGCAACTGTTCTACTTTATCTTTGCACTAGTTTTCTCCCCCACTGTGTTAAAAAAATAAACAAAACACTTAAAGGGAGTCTGTCACCAGATGTCCATATTGAACATGCTATTATACAGATGTAGATTAGGCTAACCTGATTCTGACGTGTATTATGTCTTTCCACGGAGTGCCTCCTTTGCAGAGAAAAAGCTTTTATTACATTTATGCAAATTAGCATTTTGGAGCAATGAGGGTGTCACCGTTGCTCCAAATTACTCTCTCGTCATTCCCCAGTTTAAACCCCCTCCCTTCCTTGACAAGGGTCAGGCAGCTTACTAGGCAAGTTCACGCCTGGCCCTGTAATGTAGTGAACGCGCGCACGTGTCCCTACATCCTAATTGGCACATGTGCAGCAGTGCCAATTAGAACGGTGACTTAAAGGTTGTACTGCGCATGCGCCATATCCTAATCAGCACATGCGCAGTGTAATCTTTATGCTCATGTTCTAATGGGCACTACTGCACATGCGCCAATTAGGATGTAGGGACACGCACGCGTTCACTACACTATAGGCCAGGCAGTGGCGTAACTCCTGCTGTAGCAGCCATAGCAGCTGAGGGGGCCCGTGCCACCCGCCGACGGGCCCCCCCATGGCCAGAGGCTCCGCTAGCAGCCGCTATGGCTGCTATGGCGCGACGCCACTTAACACTATGGGAGAGCAGGGAGGTATCTCCCCGCTCTGCCATTAAAGGGGTTGTTCCTACAATACCCATGTATCCCCTATCCACAGGGGATTTTGGTACCAATAAAAACTAGACGTCGTCCCACAAAAAACAAGCCCTCATACAGCTGTATCTGCGTAAAAGTAAAACAATTATAGCTCTTAAAACATGGCGACCCAAAAACAAATAATTTTGAAAAAAAAAAAGTTTTTTACTGTGTAAAAGTAGTAAAACATACAAAATCAATATAAATTTGGTATCGTCACAATCATAATGACCAACTGAATGAAGTTATTATGTTATTGATACCACACCGTAAACAGCGTAAATCTAAGACGCAAAAAAGAGTGGTAAAATGTATGGGTTTTTTTCCATTACCCCCCCAAAAAAGTTAATAAAAGTTAAGAAATTATATGTATCCCAAAATGGTGGTATTATTAAAATACATCTTGTCCCGCAAAAAAAGACCTCATACATCTATGTCGACGCAAAAAAAATAAAAATGCTACAATGGAAAAACGCAAAAAATAGCTTAGTCATTAAGGTTTAAAATAGGCCGGCCATTAAGGGGTTAAACAGCAAATCCAGTCTTGTTTTGCCTGCTCTATATTTGTGTCCTTATGATAAATTATCAATCCTAATTTTAGCTGAAATTTCACAAACCCCCACTGAGGGCAGCAGAATAGTAGTATTTGGTGGGACCTAACGATCTATTGGTTTACACTGCTGCTAGTGCTAATACTGTTGTGTACTGGATGACTGGTAGTAACTACTGCAAGTTAATTCTATCAGCTTTATTTATATCTTATTTACAGTATCTATAAAGTATGCAGATATACCATGTATTATTAAAAGGGTTGTCCAGCCCCTAAAAATGTGATGGCCTATCCTCAGAATAGGCCATCAATAGCTGATGGGTCGGGGTCCGACTCCCGGTACCCCCGCTGGTCAGCTGTTTTGAAGGGGGTGCATCACTCGTGCGAGCGCTGCTTCCCCTTCTTTTCCAATTGCTCACTGTGAATCGCTGACACAGATGTAGCGGCGATTCACAGGTATCGTAGCCTTCTTCTCCCATTCACTTCAATACCTGTGAATCGCCGCTACATCTGTGTCGATGATTCACAGTAAGCAAGTGACAGACTCCCTTTAACAAATCCAGTCTTGTTTTGCCTGCTCTATATTTGTGTCCTTATGATCCATCAGCTATTAATCCTGAGGATAGGCCATCAATTTTTAGGGACTGGACAACCCCTTCAACAATATGGTGTCTCCTCGTGTCCTAAGTAAAAAACTGACCTGTAGCCAAATGTGCGACTGCTTTTTGAGAGTATATAGACACCAGGGTAGCTGCAGTGAGCCTCTAAAGTCAGAGGTGGCTCGCAGGTCTCTTTTTCCAGAGCTCTTTTCTTCTCTTCTATGTGGAAAGCACTATTTTATCTGAAATTCTGAGCAGTGGGGCAGAATAGTATGAGCATGGCTGTTATTACTATACTGACACTACTATTTTTCCTACACTACTGTATGAAAACTGTAGTATGGAATATCTGTCAGGTGTCATCACCTCTGCATGGCCTTAGTCTGGTTATTACAATTTGAAACAATTTACTGTGACACATCTTCTTTGTTTTGATATTGAGCCTCCTTAAAGGGGTTTTCCCACAAAAAAACGTTTATCACCTATCCACAGATTAGTGACAAATGTATGATGGCTAGGAACCCCACCAATGTTTAGAATGGGGGTTCTGCCCCCCTTTGTCCTTACTGTACGACTGCAGTGAGGAGGGGTTTGATTGGACCGGCAGTAACGCATTCTCCATGCTGCTCCATTCAATGTTTATGTGGTGAGTACAGTGCTTGGCTCTCCATTCAAACTCCTCCTCACTGCGATCATGTAATTAGGAGGAACAGGGACTCGGGACCCCCGTTCTAGTGATTAGTGAGGGTTCCAGCAGTTCCAGAGGTCCTACATTTATCACCTATCCTGTGGATAGGTGATAAATGTTCTTAGTAGGAAAACCCCTTTAATAGCAGCTAGCCATTTTTAAGAATACCAAAAGACAGTTAGCTGGCCATCCCTGGTATATGGCATTAGGGACATTCAGCTCCTGCACCCCTGTCCAAAACGTTCCTGCAGCTAAGGGGAGTGCTTTATATTTGGGAATTGCAATTTATTCTGTTTCTAATAAGTTCTCTTGAGCTTCACTCTAAATGTAGCGTGTATTCTAGTCCGTGTACACATTATTTATGTTCCTTTATAATTAATACTGCCAAGAGCCATATGAGAATCATCATTTATCTCTTATATCGTATTTACCTTTTATGTTATGCCCTGAGAAGGAGTAGTCGTAATATTTGATTTAATTTTTACCTGATCTGCTGCAGTTTCTTCTCTGCAAAGCCCGAAATAACCTGAGTGCAAAGGCTTCAGCTAAGTGACAGGTTATGAAAATTTAATGTCAGTTTCCATCAAGTAACTATCTAGCTATTAGCAGACGGTACACCATTTCTTTTTAATTCTTCTATCTTAAAAGGGTTATGTATTTTTTAGGATCATCTGTGCTTTCTAGCTCTATTTAGCTGTCTAACTGAGTGGAGCTTTTTAGCTGCGGGGAGGGGGGGGGGGGCGTTTTGCTCCCACATGGGCTACCTAGACAAAATGCAAATTCGATCACTGTCCACCAGTGGTGCACACTTGGTTTAGTGAGTCTTGGGATACCGCCCATTCCACCCAGTATCCATGCAAACAAGCTTATTATGGCTTTGTACAACCTCTGAGTTATACAATTAGGGTATGTTCACACGCAGTAGCAAAATACGTCTGAAATTGCGGAGCTGTTTTCGCCTGAAAACAGCTCCTGATTTTCAGACGTTTTTGTAACTACTCCCGTTTTCGGGGCGTATTTTACGGACGTTATTGGAGCTGTTTTTCAATGGAGTCAATGAAAAACGGCTCCAAAAACGTTGCAAGAAGTGACATGCACTTCTTTGACGCGGGCATATTTTTATGCGCTGTCTTTTGACAGCGATGCGTAAAATGACACCTCGTGGGAACAGAACATCGTAAAACCCATTGCAAGCAATGGGCAGATGTTTGCAGGCGTAATGGAGCCCTCTTTTCAGGCGTAATTCGAGGCGTAAAACGCCCGAATTACGTCTGAAAACAGTGCGTGTGAACATACCCTAAGACATCCATGGCACTCTGTGGGGGGGCGCATATAAACCTCCATATGACTCTGATTTAATATGTTGTATGCGCCAATGAACGGCATGTTGCGGGGGGGGGGGGTATTTGCCCCTAATAGCATTTCTCTGCTATACAGTGCCGTAAGGAGGCACCATATGTGGCACACAAGGCGCCTATGACTTTTTTCTACGCACAGGCTCTAGCCACCCAGCTTCTGGATCCAATCCCAGTAAGAGAGCTAGAGATATTTAATTTATAACAAAAGGTTGATCCAGCGTAAATGTCCTATGTGCATTATTTAAAAACAATTGTCATTATATAGAGGGGGGGACATTTGATGGTGGTGCCGTTCCGAACCACAAAGAAAACAAGCCAAATCAAGACGCTTGATGCTTTTTTGCTGCATTTATGCGAATATAACTACATAAATAAACAGTTCTAAGAAATAGCTCCTAAAGCTGTTCTATAGAAAATAAAACTTCTGGCAACGCATGTAAAGCGGTTTACATGTGCTTTTTTACATTTTGGACTAAGGAGCACATTGGGAGGAATTTTTTAAAAGGCTGTACGCCAGTATCCTTGTGTAAAAAAAAGTAGCAAATTTAGATACACGCTTCTTTTGCACAAAAATTTTAAAGATTTTTAACTTTAAATAGAAATAGGCGTGGCGTAGCAAATGGGGGCAGGGCCATCCACGGCCTGACAAATTTACTATAAGTCGCATGGACAGACTCAGATGCGACAAGTTTACTAAGATGCGTGCAGCTCTTAATAAATTGGACGCATTTCAGTCCTGCGGGCTTCAGACTAATACTGGCATAAGTAACGCCAGCCTTAGTACATCTGGACCTTTTATGTCCTATTGTACTATATAAGGCGTAAAACCTTAAACCCCCCTGCTGCACATTTATTTTCCAGATAGCTGATTAAATGCTCTGAAAATTTTGAGACAAGTCCTATAATTGTTCCAATCAATGGAATACAATTTAATCTATTGAAATCTATACATTTTTTACCTTTTGACACGACAATCATTATTAACGATCGTAATTTCTGATCGGATCATTAATAATTATCATTACGTCTATGACTAGCTTTATACACATTTCATCCTTACAGACAAGCTGCTGGGACGGATGTATCCCTTTCTGCATATGCCCCCAAAATAGGCTCTAGTTATCCTGGTAAACTGAGGTGTAGTCTAAAGAAACCAACCCATAATACATTTTACTCATACAAGAGCAACTTTCAGTCCACAAATCAATTAGCGAGCCAACATGCTACATCTTTTAAAGGCTTCATTGATGTTCCAGCCCTTCATTCTAATAGCCAGAGCTGCTTTTAACACGTACACTAATGGCACAGAAAATTTTCTATTCCATTACAGCCATGATAGCGCTTCATGATACGATGAATGTATTTTCCTTTGTGTCCACTTTCTTTTACTTTGCCTGATTTAACATTTCTATATTCCCTGGTTTGAGGTTTTGAGGTTTGCTCTGTGTGTCAGCATACACATGTTACTTCACAGGCAACTCTCTACTGCTATATAACACGTTTTACAGCGTATTAAGGCAATGGATGAGAGCTGTGACTAATATGACTGTTAGTTTATTAGTACCACCAGGGCCCCTCCAACTGGACAACCCTTTTATCAATATACCAATAATGCAACATATTTCCATAGCTTTGCATAAGTCTTGGTTACTTTAGTCATCAGTATAAATGTGTTTTTTTTTTAATTTCTTTTTGAGACAGTATTTTTACCCAGAGCATATTTATACATTGATACAATCATACTATATTAAAGAGTTTTCCCATCAGAGACATTTTTTGACATTGGACATGCCATAAATGTCTGGTCATCAAGGGTCCAACCGGTTAGATATTTTTGCCATATCCATAAATGATTATGAATGGAAAATCCTTTCAAGGTTGTTATAACATCGCAAAACTTTAAATATCTTTTTTCATGGTCCTGAATTTTGGGACCCTGACTTCTTCTTTACTTGGCAGATGTTCTGTCTATACTAGAAGAACTTAATTTCCTCCCACTGCTGTGTGAATGATGTAAAATGACAGCGTCTCTGATATATTTGGTGCTCAGAATAGTGGTTGTCACATTTTTAGTCACCCCCCTCCATACTTGTTACATCACAGCTCACATTTATTCCACGATTAGTTCGTACCTGAGCTCTTTGCACCATTTCATCTGCTGTTCCAAATCTTTCTTCCAACACGCAACTCAAGTGTTCCGACTCAAACTCCAGCTGCTGCCGGATAAGGTCGATCTGCAGGGAGAACTAGAAGAGAAGAAGTGGTGATTAGGTATCAAAAACAAAAGGTATAACATAATAGAAAAGTAGTAGAGTGTGGAGACAGTATTAACAGAGCATGGAATGAAGACGTGTATAATGTGTGCATATGAATCATGATGCCACTCTTTCTAATTGTCGGGGGAATCTCACCGTCTCAACCTGGGGAAGCTCCTCCAAGCGCTTGGACAGACTTTGAAGCTGGGAGTAATACCATAGCTTCTCTTTTTCCTCCTTGTCAATCTCTGCCAGCAACAGAGCTCTGGCAAAATAAATATTTTATATCAAATTTGATATAACAATTGCCTAGACTTGACAGTAATTAACTAGAATTAAACCAAACTGACCAGTAGTCCTGGATAAAATTGTATATAAAATCTGGTTATGCTAGTGGTCAGTTACCAAAATCTGTGTATAATACAATGGTGGTTTGTACTCATAACCTAGCCATTTCAAATTGCACCCATATGCAAGCTTAATGTAGACATAAAATATGACAACCATGTTTCTGGCTAGGATAACTTGCAAGTTCAGTATATACACAGTTTGTATACCAGCACATAAAGACTGAATTTCTCATCCATTTAGGTTACATGTAAAACATCCAAACATAACAATTCAGTTAGGGATAATCGAATGGACATTTCAAAGGCATTTCTGTTTACGTCAATGGATGAACTTCTTTCCCCATTCTTAATATTACTAGTTAACACCTCTTTATTATTTGTGTGCTCTTGATTTTAGCCTTGCACATTTAATATTAGGTGAAGAGTAGTGCCATATCCATTAAGTCTACCACAATGTTCCATCACCTAATCTTTCTTTGGGAATCAGTTGCTTCTAACACAGATTATGCCCTCACCTTTCCTTGTCCAGTTCTGTCTTCAGTATCCCACTGGCGCGACGTTCTACTCTTCCTTTCTTCTGAGAACTGTCTGTTTGTATTGATGATTTTCCAGAAACCCGACCCAAGACCACAGAGGGATCAGGAGGACCAATACCTGAAGATGCATACTGATTATATAGTCCAGGGATATCACCTTGCACAGCTGAAATGGAATAGAGCCTGGTCAGTATACATTTAAGGCAACTTCTCAGAATATGGTTGGAGAGGGAAGTACTTTTCTTACCCATTGTACCTATCATTATAATTTTGTTTTGCATATGAATTGTAATATAACTGATTTGGGGAACTCCTTCTCAGCCCATAGTTCCCTTTTCCTTTCCTACACTTTCTTTGTAATTGTTCATATACCACCACAGACCCCCCCGAAAAATCTGTCTGATGTAAAACAGTAAACACTAGACAGGGAGGAGGGGGATGAAGCTGCAGATTTCTTATTCAGTGTTTCAGGGAGGGGGATAGGGGAGATGGGGCAACATGGGGGTAAACATCTGATGGGTTCAGTAGAAAAACACAAAAACAAAGTGGGCAAATCACTAGTAATTGCACAACCTCTGGGCTCAAAGCACACTGCACAGCAGTAGAGAGAAGAAAGATGACCCCAGATATGCAGGTTAGACACAATATTGCATTGAGATTGTTTTTGTCTTTTTACGATAGGTTCTCTTTAATAAACTGGTGATTTAGCAACAGTTAGCATTGTATAATTGTTACCTAGATGATCCAGAAATGCCACAAGTTTCAATACAATTAAAAGTAAACCTTAAAGAGGCTCTGTCACCGGATTATAAATGCCCTTTCTCCTACATAATCTGATGAGCGCTGTAACGTAGAAAACAACAGTGGTTTTTATTTTGAAAAGTTATGAACAATTTTAGATTTATGCTAATTAGTTTCTTAATAGACAACTGGGCGTTTTTTACCTTTTTGCCAACTGGGCGTTGTAAAGAGAAGTGTATGACGCTGACCAATCAGCGTCATACACTTCTCTCCATTCATTTTTAACAGTACTCGCAGCACAGCGTGATCTCACGAGATCATGCTGTCACATACACCCACATTAACTTTACTGCAGTGTCTTGAGAGTGAATAGACATTGCCTCCAGGCAGGATGCGATGTCTATTCACACTCCCGACACTTCGGTAAAGTTTCTGTGAGACTTATTCACACAGCACAGCGTGATCTCGCGAGATCACGCTGTGCTGTGATTGAGTCCCACAGAAACTTTACCGAAGTGTCGGGAGTCTGAATAGACATCGCATCCTGCCTGGAGGCAATGTCTATTCACTCTCAAGACACTGCGGTAAAGTTAATGTGGGTGTATGTGACAGCATGATCTCGTGAGATCACGCTGTGCTGCGAGTACTGTTAAAAATGAATGGAGAGAAGTGTATGACGCTGATTGGTCAGCGTCATACACTTCTCTTTACAACGCCCAGTTGGTAAAAAGGTAAAAAACGCCCAGTTGTCTATTAAGAAACTAATTAGCATAAATCTAAAATTGTTCATAACTTGCTCAAAATTGTTCGTTTTTCAAAATAAAAACCACTGTTGTTATCTACATTACAGCACCGATCAGATTATGTAGGAGATAGTATACTTATAATCTGGTGACAGAGCCTCTTTAAGTCCCTTTTACACGGGCTAATGATCGGGCAAATGAGCGTTGCTTGTTCATCGGCTGATCTGCTAGTTTAAGCGGCCAATAAAATGGTAGCTAGTCGGCAGCACATCTCCCTGTGTAAATAGGGAGATGTGCTGGCTGACATAATGGAAGCATATGGGGGCGAACGATCATAGTAACGATCGCTCGTCCCCATACATAACCGATCATAGTTCCTTGGAAGAGCAGCAAACGAGCACCGATCAATGAGCTGTCTCGTAGATCGGTTCTCGTTTTTACTCCCGATATCAGGCCATGTAAAAGTACCGTTACATGCTGTATTTGTTTGTTTAACTTTATTCACCTTTCATCTGGTCCAATACATCAGGCTGCTGTGTAGTTGTTCCTACATCCTGTTCAAGTTTGTCCTGAAGATGTTTCAAAACCTCCTAAGATCAAGTTGTGATAAAATAAATAAAATAGATTTAGATTCAGATATAAGTGTGAAGCTCACTGCCTGGTGAGGCAGGTGGGGTTCCAGTCTGTTCCGGGCACAGGCAGCTCAATATGAGGGGTAAAACAAGTGTATAAGAAGAGATTTTCAAAACTTGTTCTTGTACGTCTTTTAACGTCAGCTAAACTATCAGCGCAGAGCTTCAGTGCAGCTCTAAATGACGTTAGCCAGGAACACATTAAGACAGTAAGCAGCGGCTCCAATATGCGCCTAGCTGAGGTGTACTGAAGCCGCTCAGCATCCCTGCACTGGTGGCTCAGTATGAGGAGGTAGCACTCTCTAGACTTCCAGACAGTAAGCAGGAAAGCGACTGGAAAGGTAAATAAACTGGCTGGCATATATGGGGACAAAGCGGTTGGTATTTACAGGGGCTTTATGGCTGGCGGAACAATTTAGCTGCCATTTATGGGGGCAATGAATCTTGCACGGTAGTATGTTTTAGCTTGTAAGGCCCTGGGATCACCATGGATTGACTGGTGAGGCCCAAGTACAAAAAGTTTGAGAAGCTCTGAGATATACAGATTACTATATTTATGCATTTATTTGAACAAGCCAAAAAGCGCATGGGTGACTTCAGGCCCTTAGGCTTAGTTTGTCTTGCATACATTCCATGTTTATATACTCATTATCCAGATGAATTACAGCGGCCCATCAAGTAAAAGGGCAGATATAGCAAACTATGAGATTAGACACAGATAAAGACATGAATATAATGAAGCGTGTGTCATTTTCACAATTCTCTCATTGCTTCTTCAGGACATAATCTGGGGAATTCATCAATTGCTTTGCACCAGTTTTTTGGCGTCTAAATTTTGAAAATTATGGCACAAGAGGTGACAAAGAACCTTAAATACACCTTATTGTGACACACTTTTACGAAGTTCTGTATCTTGTAAGTGCAATGTCTTTGAATTTGTGCGCGGTGTGTAAAAATACTATACTATTATGCACAGTTCTTTCTCTTTTTTGCTTGTCTCCCCATTAAAGGAAACCTGTCACCAGCATTTCACCTCTTGAACTCTACTAACCCCTCGCTGGCCACTGCTGTCAAAAGTTCATTGCCGTTATCCCCTCTCCTAAACTCCTCCTCCGACCGTAAATAACATCCTGCAAACATTTTGCGTTTTTTATGGTAATAATCCGGCAGTGTCGTTCGTTCCTCTTTTTATGCCCGCCCTCCGCCAAAAACTGGCGGGCCCTGAATGCCGAAATCTCATCTGAGATAGCGCGCATGTGCCTTTCATGTATGGTCCGACACCCTACCCTGCTTTTTCTGGGCCTCAAATCTAGTTACTGTGCATGCGCCACTATGGTGTCCCATTGTGCGCACGCATCAGAACAGGAGATCGATGCGTAAGCGTGGGATTTTGCGTGTGCTGGGGGGAGGGGAAGAGCTGTCAATCAAAAGTAAGGAGGGGGGTTAACTCGAAAAGGCTTCAGGAATGAAGATATGACTCTTTAATGCTCATTAGCATATGGCTCAGGAACACTAAAAAAAACAAATACTAAAGGTACAGAGCCGACTAAGAAGACAATTATAGGTTATATAGAAATGATTTTTCACCCACTACCACCAGGTATTGCTGGTTTAATAGGTGAAATGCTGGTGACAGGTTCCCTTTAAAGATGTACCAACAATCTGGACTTTTGTGCTTTTCCGCTTTCCCGGAAGATTCAAAAATACGAAAACATTTTCCAGCGCTTGTTCCCCTCCATCTGTTCATCATGCAACAGCACTGCTGGGTACCATTGCGCATCAGATGTCATTGTCTAGCTCTGTGATTATGTAAGTGAACTAATATATTTTTAAGCAAAAAGACATTGGTTTTGCTGCTAATGAGCAAATCTGTTTAAGACTGATAATTAACATCAGAGTACGTCTAGCCAAGCAATTATGTAAATTACCATTTGTAAATATGTCATTGCAGTAGGGCTGTTTTCCCTTCACTGGCTGTTACCAGGCAGACCCAGTATACTGATCAATCCCATGCTGTAATTAAAACGCGGACAAAAATAATAGAGATTTATTTACAGATTTTTTTGTCTTCTTGAAACGCTCACACCATTCCAATAAGATTGAAATTATTTTAATTGCACCTTCACTTGACACCTAATTAAGACAGATCATCAGTGGGGGACAGTGAGTTGGGGCCCCTACCAATGCCATCTACTGACATCATGTCAGAAGGACGTAGAGGTACATTGTAGTTCTTCCACCTCTCACCTTCATGTCAGATGTGTCATGCTCGAGGCGGCTCAATTGGCTGCTGTTATCCTGCAGCTCCCTCCTCAGGTGGGAATTCTCCTTCTTTAGGTCTTCTACCTGCCGGACAAGCTGATCATAGGAGGCAGGAGAGCCAACTAGTCCAATTCTTGCACACACCTGCACAGATGACAAAGATCATATACATTGACTGTGAAGAAGAAACATAATTAACTCTATTTTCCAAGTAATTGTCATTAAACATAGTTTATCGCTCATGTGAAACATTTTGATTTTCATTATCCAGGGACTGAGTAGCTCTGTGGACCGGTAACACTGCAGAGACTAAGACGGTCTTTAGCAATGAATGTGTTAATCACTGCAGGTCTGTAGCGGTACATCTGTGATGTCACCGTCTATGGATACAGAACTCAAATCGACCTCGTTTATGTAATTTGTGGATGAAGTCCACCAATCACAGCGCAGGGCTGCAAAGAAAATATCATGGCAACAACCAATCACAATGTCCTGATGAGAGAGGAGATGAATAGAAGCTCCTTATGTTCTGTTTCCTAGTAACACACTTCAACGAATAACATGGCTGCTTCTTGTGCAGGAATTTGAGCTTTCCATGGGCGTTTTAAGCTATGATAGATATTTTTAAAAATGGGAGAAAAATATTTTTGTCTTTACGTTGCAGGAAAGTGCACAGTTTTAAGCGATAAGTGTCTGTCGGCATATCAGCGATGACTCTGGCAGTCTGCAACATTGTATTGGTGCCAGATACATAGCAGATTCAAAGACTCAAGGTTAAAAAGAGACAATCTTTGCAAAACATATACCGCCCATTAACGCAAGTATGGGATGCGTCTTATTCCAGCAGTGAATCTAGTGGAGTGGTTTACATAAATCTAAAAAATACAGATCTGTCATAATCATAGAAAACATCTAAATTCACTACAGTGAAATAACTATATAAATGGTGTAATTATAAAATAATCATATTATAAATAATATTTCTACTAAACAATAATTCTAATAATCAATTTAATCAAACACACAATAATCCAAATTTTCCATTGACATGTCTGTAAATAATATTTCTATAATCACAGTCAGAACTTGACAATTATAGAGTAATGAGTGGCGTTACATAAGCGCTGCTTATCTCCCCCTGTAAAAGAAATCTGTCACAGATCACTTTTGTAGACATTTCTTTCTCTTGTGGTGTTCCCTCTTTCTTTAAGAAGAGGTTCCTCAGCAGCTGCAGTGTGTATTACACTGTAATCGGGGGCATAACTAGGAGAGAGTGAGCCGCATAGCAAACTTTTGTTTGGGTTCCCCCTCCCCCACAATCAACCCTCTCCCGACAATGAACATTTATCAGTCCTGTGTGCAGTGTTATAATACAGCTAGGCTGCCAAATTGTAAATCATCTACTCCCCCCCCCCCCCCAATTTTATGAGATCCCATTAATAATGATCCCACAGTTCTACTGTAGATAGTGCCACACTGCCCTCCTTGTAGATATTGCTACACACTGACCCCTGTAGATAGTGTCACACACACACACCCTTGTAGATAGCTCCACACTGCCATCTGTAGACAGTGCCCCACAGCCCCCTCTTGTAGATAGTGCCACGCAGCCCCCCTTGTAGATAGTGCCACACACAGCCCTCCTTGTAGATAGTGCCACACACAGTCCCCCTTGTAGATAGTGCCGCACACAGCCCCCCTTGTAGATAGTGCCACACCCAGCCCCCCTTGTAGATAGTGCCACACACAGGCCCCCTTGTAGATAGTGCCACACAGCCTCCCTTGTAGATAGTACCAAACACACAGCCCTCCTTTTAGATAGTGCCACATGCAGCCCCCCTTGTAGATAGTACCACACACAGCCCCCCTTGTAGATAGTGCCACACGCAGCCCCCCTTAGCAAATCATCCGTGAAAAACGCACAGCACACGGATGTCTTCCGTGTGCTGTCTGTTTTTTTCACGCACACAGAGATTTTAATGGCCGAGACTGGACTGCAAAAATGGATTAGAATAAGGCATGCTGTGAGTTTCTCACAACGGATATAAGTTTTGTGAAAAAAAATGGATGCGTGAATAGCTCCATTGAATTGCATGGGTCAGTGTGCTGTCTGTTGGTAAAACGGACAGCACGCTGATGAGAAATAGGTTGGTGTGAATAAGGTCTTACACGTAAGTATTACTGTAAGTCTAGCACGATGTAGGGATCTACAGTGCAGTGCTAACAACTTTTTTTTCTGGAGAAGAGTTACTTTCACTACTGTACAATCTGCGGAGTTGCAAAAATAATGATTTGATTGTGGAATTACCAAATTATGCTAAAAAAAATGTGTACACACGGACATGGCATTTTTGTAAGAAATGGAAATCTTGCAGTTGATTTTTACCTACTCTATTGTCATAGGTGAAACACGTGGCAAATTCATGGTGAAATCCGCATATGAATTTGTAATATTTAATGATAATATTTGTGGATTTCACAGCAGCTTTTCTGGGTTCCGAGTGGGTGTGACAAAAATTCACAGTACCAGAAACTGATTACAGCGGTCAAACTTGTCTAGTAATTTGTATTTTTAAACCTCCATCTCCACTTTCCTGTTTCTGAGCATCAGATGACCAAAATGATCAGTCATAAACGTATAGAGGGGACTATCTATGTGATAATCTATAGCTGCATCTCTTTGTACAGCTTAGGCTTTGTTCACATCTGTGTCGGGGTTCAGTTCGTGGGTTCCATCAGACCTTTCAGTCAGGGGAACCCACGAACAGAAACCATAGCTTTCTGTTTGCATTGCCATTGATTTCAATGGTAACGCTTCTGTTGCTAATGGCTTCTGTTCCGTAAGGTTTCAGTTTTTTGGCGGAATCAATATAGTAATCAACTACGCTATTGAGTCCGCCAAAAAAACGGAAACCTTACGGAAACTTTTGATAGTGACATGTCAAAAGTTTTGTTCGGTGAGGGTCTGAGCACTGAGACCCCCACAAACGCTAAAATGAAGCGACAGAAGCACTCGGGTGAGCATTCTGCTGCTTCGTTTCTAACCGGCCTTCCTCGGAAAGCCGAGCGAGCGGTGTACGAGCTTAATAGAAAGTCTACGAGCCTGGAAATACGGTCAAAAACTAAGCAGCACAGAGCTCACCGGAGCGCTTCTGCCACTTAGTTTTAGCGATCGGTGGGTTCTCAGTGATCGGACCCCCACTGATCAAAACTTTTGACATGTCACTATCAAAAGTTTCTGTAAGGTTTCCGTTCAGCTGGTGAACGAGCACATTGACTGATTTGCTTGTTTATGCGGCCCAAAAAAATGGTCGCTAGTCGGTAGCACATCTCCCTGTCTAAACAGGGACATGTGCTGCCGACATGATGAAAATGTGTTGGGATGAACAATCATAGTAACGATCGCTCGTCCCCGTAGCTCTTTGTGAAAGGAGCAAATGAGCGCTGATTGACGAGCTGTCTTGTACAGCGGTCGTTTTCAAGGGCCATATCGGGCCATGTAAAAGGAACTTTAGCTGCTGTGAAAGATTATCTGACACCATGTTTAATAAAGAAAAATTTTGAATGATTCAACAGTCATCAGAATCCTGACATACACCCATAAACACAATAAGAAAATTCTATTTGCTTCTTATAAATAAGCCATTAACCTTTTAAAGAGGACCTGTGAGCTTTCCTGACATGTTGTCTGTTTTAGTAAATACTTGTATTTCCCATGAAATAAACATTCTGGAGCATCCTTACAGTGTCAGACACGCCCTATTGACAAGGAGAATAGAAATACTCAGTTATCAAATTTTAGTCATAAACTTCCAGGAGGAATAACAGAGGAACAACACAAACCAGAGTTCAAAGAAAAATGCTCCCTAGAATGGTCAGTTCAAAGAAAAAATGATCCCTGCGATGGTCAATAGCGATTTATATATAAAAATATTAACCCCTTAAGGACGCAGCCTTGTTTTGGCCTTAAGGCTCAGAGCCCATTTTTCAAATCTGACATATTTCAATTTATGTGGTAATAACGTCGGAATGCTTAAACCTATCCAAGCGATTCTGAGATTGTTTTCTCGTGACACATTGGGCTTTATGTTAGTGGTACAATTTGGACGATATATTCAGTGTTTATTGGTGAAAAATTGCAAAATTTAGGGAAAATGTATAAAAAATATCATTTTTCAGAATTTAAATGCATCTGCTTGTAAAACAGACGGTTATACCACCCAAAATAGTTCCTAGTTCACATTTTCCATATGTCTACTTTAGATTGGCATCATTTTTTGAACATTCTTTTATTTTTCATGGACCTTACAAGGCTTAGAACATAAACAGCAATTTCTCTTTTTTTTAAGAAAATTTCAAAAGCCTTTTTTTAAGGTACCTGTTCAGTTCTGAAGTGCCTTTGAGGGGCCTATGTATTAGAAACCCCGATAAAAAAAACCATTTTAAAAACTAGACCCCTCAAAGTATTCAAAACAGCATTTAGAAAGTTTTTTAACCCTTCAGGCATTTCACAGGAATTAAAGCAAAGTTGAGGTGAAATTAGCAAATTTCATTTTTCTTGCTGAATTTCAATGTTATTCAATTTTTTTTGTGTAACATGGAAGGTTTTACCAGAGAAACACTACTAAATATGTATTGTCCAGATTCTGAAGTTTTTAGAAATGTTCCAAATGTGTCTCTAGTGCGCTCGTGGACTAAAACAAATGCCCCAGAAGCAAAGAAGCACCTAGTGCATTTTGAGGCTTCTTTTTTATTAGAATATATTTTACGCAGCATGCCAGGTTTGAAGAGGTGTTGAGGTGCCAAAACAGTAGGAATCCCCCAATAGTGACCCCATTTTGGAAATTACACCCCTCAAGGAATTCATTTATGGTTGTTGTTATCATTTTGACCACACAGTTTTTTCACAGCACCTATTTTAATTGGGCTGTGAAATAAAAAAAATGAAATTTTTTCCAATAAGATGTAATTTATGATCAAAATTTCCTTTTTTCACAGGGAACAAAATACCCCATTTTGTTGCCCAATTTGTCCTGAGTGTGGCAATACCCCATTTGTGGTGATAAACTGCCGTTTGGGCCCATGGGAGGGCTTAGAAGGAAAGGAGCGCTATGTGTTTGTTGGAGTCCAGATTTTGCTGGATTGGTTTTCAGGTGCCATGTCGCATTTGCAGAGCCCCAGAGGTATCAAAGCAATGGAAACCCACCAGAAGTGACCCCATTTTGTAAACTACACCCCTCAAGGAATTCATTTATGGGTGTTGTGACCATTTTGACCCCACAGTTTTTTCACAGAACTTATTTGAATTGGGCTGGGAATTAAAACAAAATTATTTTTCCCAATAATATGTAGTTTTGTCTAAAAATTTCTAATTTTCACAAGAAATAAAATACACCATTCTGTTGCCCAATTTGTCCTGAGTGAGGCAGTACCCCATTTGTGGTGATAAACTGCCGTTTGGGCCCATGGGAGGGCTCAGAAGGAAAGGACCACCATTTGGCCTACTGGGGATTTTTTGGTGCAAAGTCATGTATGCAGAAGCCCCTGAGGTACCAGTACAGTTGAAACCCGCAAGAAGTGCACCCTTAAGGCATTCATCTAGAGGTGTAGTGAGCATTTTGACCGGAGACATACACCCCATAAACTGTATTGTGGGTTCTCATGGGTACGTCAATACCCTACATGTGGCTGTAATCAGCTGCCTAGGCACGCAGCAGGGCTCAGAGGGGAAAGACGAGGGGGGATAAGCTGTGTGGAGTACATCAGGGTAAGTAAAACTGGGGTAGATTAAAAATCAAGGGATGTATGATACATTTTGAAGCACTCTTTCATACGGAGCCTTAGTTTTTCGGGACACGTGTCACATTGATATATTGTGTCCTTCCTTATCCCCCTCTTATAGCAGACTTTGTACCTCTTTTGACTTTTTCCTTTCTTGCCAGTTGGGGGAACTTCTCCTGGAAAGTGTTGCCCTGGTACGATGCGTGTGGCCTCGCTTACAGAAGTACTGGGTGCCCCCCCCTTCTTGGTCCCTAAAAATTAGTCTCTTGATAACCACCTCTTGAAATTCCAGGAAAGTTCCCGTCTGGCCTGTACATCGATGTAGCACGTACGCGTTGTACAATGCCATCTGTATGATGTGCCCGGCCAGCTTCTTATACCACACCGCATGGCGCTGTAGGGCTTCAGGACTTGATCTGACAAGTCCACCCCTCCCATGTACCTATTGTAGTCCAGGATGCAGTCTGGTTTGGGGGTCTCTGTACTGGTACCTCGTCCTGGTACATGGGTACTGGTGTCGCATCTCTCTTGTCTTGTACTTGACACACAATATGTTGCTGCTAGAATGTGCCCTGCTCTCACCCCTTCTGAGTGTTTGCCCTGCAGAGTCTTAGAGAGGCCTCTCAGATTTCTTCTAGCAGTGCCGCAGGACTTCTGGAAGCGAGGCAGTTGAAGAGTGGGAGGCTGGTATAAAAATTATCCAGGTAGAGGTGGTAACCCTGGTCCAGCAGTGGGTGCACCAAATTCCACACAATTTTTGCATTAACTCCCAGTAAGGGGGGGGGGGGCATTCTGGGGGCTGAGCACTGGTGTCCTTCCCTTCATATATCCTGAATTTGTAGGTATACCCTGATTCTCTCTCGCACAGCTTATACATCTTTACGCCATACCTTGACCTCTTACCCGGCAGGTACTGGCGGAATTGAACCCTCCCTTTAAAATGTACCAAGGACTCATCCATAGAAATACACTTCTCGTGGGTGTATGCTTGGGAAAACCGGGCACTGAAACGGTCTAATAGGGGTCTCCATTTATACAAACGGTCAAAACTGGGGTCATCTCGGTGTGGGCACGGCTCATTATCAGTAATCAAGAAGCGAAGTATTGCCTAATTTATTTATTTTTTTAGGTTCCAGTTCAGTTCTGAAGTTGCTTTGAGGGGCCCATATATTAGAAACTCCTATGAAACACCCCATTTTAGAAAATAGACCCCGCAAAGTATTCACAACAGCATTTAGAAAGTTTATGAACCCTTTAGGTGTTTCACGGGAATTTAGAGCAAAGTAGAGGTGAAATCTACTTTTTTTTTGTCAGAAAATCCTTTTTATACCACTTTTTTTTATAACACAAAAGGTTTTACCAGAGAAACGCAACTTAATATTTATTGCCCAGATTCTGCAGTTTTGAGAAATATCCCACATGTGGCCCTAGTGCGGTAATGGACTGAAGCACCGGCCTCAGAAGCAAAGGTGCACCTAGTGGATTTTGAGCCCTCCTTTTTATTAGGCACCATGTCCGGTTTGAAGAGGTCTTGTGGTGCCAAAACAGTGGAAACCCCCCAAAAGTGACAGCATTTTGGAAACTAGACCCCTTGAGGAATCCATTGTAGTTTTCTTGGGGTGCATGCGACTTTTTGATCAGTTTTTATTCTATTTTTAAGTGGCGTGGTGACTAAAAAACAGCAATTCTACTATTGTTTTTTTATTCTATTTTTTTTACAGCGTTCACCGTGCGCTATAAATGACATTCACTTTATTCTGCGTGGCGATACGATTACGGCGATACCAGATGTTTATAGTTTTTTTTATGTCTTATGGCGTTTGCACAATAAAATAAGTTTTGTAAAAAATAATTTTCTTTTTGTGTTACCTTATTCTAAGAGCCAGAACTTTTTTATTTTTCCATCAATAAAGCCGTGCGACAACTTATTTTTTGCGTAACGAACTGTAGTTTCCATCAATACCATTTTTAGGTACATGCGACTTTTTGATCTCTTTTTATTCCATTTTTTGCGAGGTGAAGTGACCAAAGAATTGTGATTCTGGTACGGTTTATTATTATTTTCTTTTACGGCGTTCACCGCGCGGGATAAATAACGAAATAATTTTGTAGTTCAGGCCGTTATGGACGCGGCGATACCAATTATGTATAGTTTATTTGTTTGTTTAGATATTTTTATTAATAATAAAGGACTGATAAGGGAAAAAGGGGGATTTTTACTTTTATTACTTTTAAATCTTTTATTTTCTTATTTTTACACATCTTTTTTTAACTTTTTTTTTACTTTTTTACTTTGTCCCATTAGGGGACTTGAGGGCAGGAGGCCCTGATCGCTAATCTAATATACTGCACTACATGCGTAGTGCAGTGTATGAGAGATGTCAGCTACTCACTGACAGCAAGCATAGTGGGTCCTGACTTCGTCAGGACCCACTAGGCTTCCGTCGGTGGCATAGCCGGACGCCATTGTTTGGTGTCCGGTTGCCATAGTCACCATCGCCGGCCGCTATCGTGTAGCAGGCCGGCGATGGCAGCTTAACCCCTAAAAAGCCGTGATCGCTATTGAGCACAGCTTTTCAGGGGTTAATCAGTGGGGACACAGCGATCGGTACCCGCTGTAGGAGCTGTGACAGCCTAAGACATATCTGTGAAGAATTCAATTTGAGAATTCTTTTTGATGGCTGTTGTAAAGTGCGGTCATTGCTAACTCCTTGGAAAGTAATTTGTGACAAATTATGTATGTGCACCCCTTCAATAACATCTTATCAATAACATCTTATCATCCAGACACCTTCACAGACCATCTATAAACAACAAGTTGTACTGAAGACTGAAACATACACAACAAATAAAGCACCGTAGAAAAATGTAAATTTTATGCTGGGGCATACTATTTTTTGACTTAGTATTTTCTTAAATGTAATATATTAGAAATAACTGACTATTCAAGACAAATCAATAATTTTATGCAAAGTGAGTACAAGTCTGACACGAGACCAAAGAGAAATAAATATAATTTAAAAAATACACATCTGAGAATATTAGAAAAGCTGAGACGGAAGCATAACATAGAATTGGGGGCGTAATTTCAGCAATAAAATCACATAAATCCTAAGGAGAACACAAAAACATGAGACTGCTAAAGTTAAGATTTTGAATGACCCGGGAGATAAATTCTGCAAAACAGAAAATAAAGAGTGGCACACAATGAGCCAAGCATGTCTCATCTGACAGGCGATGACTGTGACCCTGCAGATCTGCTAGTGCGTGAGGTGGATTCAGTCATGCAGGGAATCATAAAAAAGCTATCACGAGGCTTTGCTGAGTGACCATCTGGGGCACATGCAGAAATTAATGAGTTCTTTAAATTAGCTGTTTATATGGAGAATCCCGAGGGCGGTGCATCTGTATAATCAAAGAGCGGAGGGTGAGCGGTGTAATATACAATTATGGAAATGAAGCACCAATGCAAACAAAGGCTTCTGATGTTTTTTTTTTTTTATAGCGCAACAGTATTTTCTTATAGTCTTTGTTGAATAGGTACCAGTGTAGTCATATCCTTTACTCTTATTCACTGTTTTCTATTCACCAGTATTATCACAACCATTTTCTATCTGCGAAGAACATATGCTAGCTGCTGAGCGTTTCCATAAACAGTTAATGCCAGCGTTCCCTGGGCAGTTCAGATCAGCCAAGGAAAGATTTTTCTCCCCAGGCAAAACGAACAAGAAGCCCATTATGGCGACAATAAAGCCATCGCAGCAACAGCCACCACCCCTCTTTCACAGACATCCTACTATTCTCCTTAGCTGTACTCTTCCTCACAGGCCCCAGCCTGACATATAGTTATTAATACATTTACAGTACAACCCATTGCAGCCTATCCAGGGACTAGAGAAAAAAAAAATAAACCTTATAAAAATTTAATAAGATGAAGAAATGGTGAATGTTTCAGCACTCTGGACAGATCCTGAAATAATAAGGAATATTTAATACCATGAAAAGAACACTCCTGTATGTGCCTGTTATTCAATAATGCTCCATAGGACAGACCACAATGCTATATGATGGATATTTACTGATAGTCTTGCAAAGAACATCACTGGACGGCCTGCAGGCTGTGCACCACTAGTCATATGTATTTATACGGATGTGAGCTAAATAATACCAAAACATCAAACATCCATCTCATGTCTACACACGGTTAAACAAAGACATGACGTAATGCATCAAACCCCAGCGGACAAATAACCAAATTACATTCCAAAAAAGTCAAAGGGTCAAGAAGGAGTGGGCGCAATACTGTCACTATAAGGTCCTTTGATTGCAATCATCACTGACGGATAGGTCTGTGCCACATGCACCATTAACACATTCTAGACCAAATATATTGATTTTCGTTGACAGAAATTAATCTTGTGGAATCCCCACGGAAAGACAACGCCTAATGTGTTATATGGAAATCAGCAGAAATGAACAAGAAGAAATAATGTATTTACTGATGTAGAACCCAACCAGCTAATGTGTATGGGGGTGTCCAGTGTCTCCCCCGACGGCAGAATATTTGTTCTCGTAGGCGATAAGATGCTGCCGGAGAAGTCTGACAGCGGCTTGTTCCCCTCGGTCGAGCGTGCATGTGTATGGGGAAGTTGGAGAAAATAACTGTTTTCCGAGCGAGCGTTCAGCCGACATCTATCTGAAGTGTATGGGTAGCCCAAAGACAAGAAATAGCTGCTGACTGTAAGTAGTTAATGTGGCAGTTATCACACCCAATCCCCCTCTTTTTAAACACCCAATTTCCCTCATTCCATATTTTTAGTGAAGGGAGAAGGAGGGGTCGGCTCATTCAAGTGAAAGCAATAGAGGATTGCCCAAACGGTTCAATATTTCTCATTTAATTTATTCGAAAGAATAAACCGCGAATAGGATCTTTTAACAGCTTAAAGAGAACCTTTCACCTCCCCATACATGTACAGCTGAGTGCATCATGTAATGGGGAGGGCTGCACAAACCCTGGGGCACTTTACATTTTTTTTCTACCTCCCTCCGTTATTTAGATGTTGGTGCCGTTATATTTGGCGCCCGATATTTAAATAACCCCCTGAACTGTCAATGGGGTGTGTAATGGCAAGGGGGCGTGTTACTATGGCTGTGACCCTGTCCAATCAGATACGGACAGTGAAACGGCAAGAGCGAGGATAGAGGAGAGAGAGAGAGTGTGCGCGCACACGCTCTCACTCTTCAGCTGTCAAGATCAGTCTTCTGCCAAACTGGCAAGGGGGCGTGTCTCTGCTACGGACAGTGCATGCGCGCTCTCCTCTCTCCAGCTCTTACACTTTCCGTAGCAGTGACACGCCCCCCCCCTTGCCAGTTCAGCAGAAAACTGATCTTGACAGCTGAAGAGTGAGAGCGTGTGCGCGAACACTCTCTCCTCTATCCTCGCTCTTGCTGTAACACTGTCCGTATCTGATTGGACAGTGTTACAGCCATAGTAACACGCCCCATTGCCATTACACACCCCATTGGCAGTTTGGGGGGTTATTTAAATATCGGGCGCAAAATATAACGGCACCGATATCTAAATAATGGAGGAGGGTAGAAAAAAATGTAAAGTGCCCCAGGGTTTGTGCAGCCCTGCCAATTACATGTTTCACTCAGCTGCACATGTATGGGCAGGTGAAAGGTTCTCTTTAAAGAGGAACCCCCATGAAAATTTGTATTGCTTTGCCCGTTTGTAATGGGCATCTTGTACATGTTTATTATAATTATTTGCTCGCCAGGCATCTAGTTTTAAAACAGCAGGCTTCCGTTCGGCTCTCCCGTGTGGTCACGTGATCTCTAATGTGGCTGGCCGATTCACACAACGTCTTATGTGTGGACAGGAAGCCAGTTTCTCTATGTAAGTCTATGAGACTCAGAATTGTCAGATTAGAGATCACGTGACCGCACGATGGATCCGAACGGAGCCTGCGGTTTGAAACTAGATGCTCGGTGAGCAAATAATTATCATAAACATGTACAAGATGCCCATTACAAACAGGCAAAGCAATAACAATTTTTTTGGAGTGCCTCTTTAAGGCCAGGTCCACACACTGTAGTTTTTGATGCTTGTTTTTCTAGCTAATACAAGGAGTGGACAAAACTATAAGAGATGTAGAAGTCCTTCTTTATATTCTTGCTCCTTTTAGGATACAATCCTGGCTTTGGCTAAAAAAGAAATGCATTACAGACTGCCTCATGTGAACCTGGACCTCTTTGGTTTGCTACGTGATGCTGATTTGCTAAGAATCATGAAATGTCAGAAATGTCGTCACCCCCCCCCCCCCGCTGTCTAATAGGGTTGGTAAGCAGATACAGTACAGAGCCCAGAGAAATCTATTTTCAGGGGGGGGGGGGGGGGTTGGATCTATCCAGTATGTTATTCTATTTGGCACCTTGTAAATTGAAGAGAGCTATTTAAATACTAAATAGTTTATTATTTAGCTATTTAGATACTAAATATATTATTTTACATTATGCACATGACAAATAAAGCAATGTGCCAGTAAATCAATGAATAGTCCGTAATCCAGAATATGAGGATGAGTCAGCAAAAACCGTATGCAGAATTATCATACTAAACATCCATGAATAGACAGGACTGATAAATAGATCTGTATGGATTACGGTGATCATGTAAAGTGACCCAGGACATTGTCTCCTTCATACTACTCCCACTCATGTGTGGTGCTGCATTGAAGGTATGACTTTTCACATCACTGTCTGCACTCCAAGTAACAGCATCTGTTTTTTGGTAATGAAGAAAAATGTTGCAGATACAAATGCCTGCAGATAGATAATACTATGTTCCAATCTATTTGTAATTGACTGCAATTGTACCTAAAAAAAAAAAAAAAGGATGTAGGATCTGTTTGTATGTTTGCATTGGGGTCAATGATGACTTTGAAACCATAGGTGACAAGATGTAAGAGATGATTTGTGCAAGTAATAATAGGTTACATGTTACCTGGGCTAAAAGTCATTTTGTCAAAGATCCAAAAGTAAAAAAAAACGACAATTGAAATTCAAGATGAATGACCAAATGTTTTTCTTACTAAAGACTTAAAGAGAAATAGACAAATCCTATCAAATATATGACAGTGAGGCAAAAAAAAAAAATCACCATAAACACCATCAGTGGGGTCTTAAACTGTTGCACCAACATAGAAAAAATACACACCAGCCAAGTGGACATTTCTTATATAATGACACGACCTGTCATGAACCTAATCATATGATTTGTGCACAGAGGCTTTTCCTAAGACTAAGGGTATGTTCACACGGCAGCGTCCATTACGGCTGAAATTACGGAGCTGTTTTCAGGAGAAAACAGCTCCTGAATTTCAGACGTAAATTGCTCGTACTCGCGTTTTTCGCGGCGGCAATTACGGACGGAATTGGAGCGGTTTTTCAATGGTGCCAATGAAAAACGGCTCCATTTACGTCTCAAGAAGTGACATGGCACAGAACATCGTAAAACCCATTCAAATGAATGGGCAGATGTTTGCCGACGCTTAGGAGCCGTATTTTCGGACGAAATTCGAGGTTAAAACGCCCGATTTACGTCCGTAAATATGGTGTGTGAACCCAGCCTTATTAGGACATATTCACATAGGGCAGATTTGTTGCAGAAATATGTGTGGCTGTCCCGTTAATCTGAATGGGGTTTGCAGAAATCCATGCACATGCTGCAGAAACAACCCCATTCATATTTATGGAACTAAATTTTCAGTTGCAGAAATTTCAGCAAATTTCAACAGTTCTGCTGCATCTGAATAAACCATTGTCACCCAGTCTAAATGTATAAACTTTGTACTTTACCCATGAAGAAGAAGAAAGGAAGGGCATTTCTGTGAAGTATAGCTCACATGTCCAATCCTCCAAGAATTTCATGACATCATGCTGTCTTTATCACATCGCATTTGTGCTATCCGGCGAGCGTATACGTTTTTTTTAAATAAAAACATGGACCATTGAAAAAGTATACAAACATGTAGCATTTTCTGTTTACGTCTGTGTTTTTTATAGCGTGTACGTTTAGCGTATACTCATACATTGGTATACGTTTCTGTCCGTTTTTTACCTAAGAAAAAGTACACTTTTTTTTAAAGTAAACACTAATAGAAAAAAAAAAGAAAAAAACAGATAGATTTACTGTGTGTAAACGGATACAAACGTATAGCATTACGTTTGCATACCTCGTCCATTGAGATCAATGCTAAAAAAAGTTACATCGAGTATACGTTGTTTTGAAGTACAGAATAGCGTAGCAGACGCTGCTTTTCAGTACTTTCAAAAAACAGTATCCCAATGTAAACCATGACAAACACAGACCAAACGGATGCTATTTTGCTCTATGTTTGACCCATTATAGTCTATGTATACGCCGAGCTATAAGTTTCAATACTTTTTTAGTGTTTAAAAACGCATACGCCCGGCAGATAGCACAAACGCGATGTGAAAGGGGCCTTAAGCACATCACTTTTGACCCCACCAGGAATCAATAATGTCCCACAGAAATGAGAGATACTAAGGAAGTCATTATACTGTGCTGCCTACAAAACTGCTGTACAATCCACAAAATCTCATGTCACAGAATCCCCCAGTTATTGCATTAAACTTCTTTATAAACCGCACTAAACACCAAAATTAGTACAATATCCCTTACACAACATAGATAAGTTCTATGTTAGAAATTTCATAGTTAGAAAGTTACATTTACATAGTTGATGATATTGAAAAAGACACAGGTCGATCAAGTCCCACCTATAATCTTGTGTTGATCCAGAAGAAAGCAAAAAAACGCTAAGAGGCAGTTGCCAATCACATCATATTGTAATGCCCGCAGTCGCTGACCGCTGGCATTCCCTACATACCGGCAGCCGTGACCACAGGGCTCTAAGGACTTGCCGATGTCTCCTTCCCCAGAGAGGCCGCCACACACTACTGCATCTCCCCGCTGCTTCCCCTATGGTGCAAGCGCATGCGTGTTCCTGGTCTTAAAGGGCCAGCGCGCGCAGCAGTAAAATTGTCCCTGTCCAATCCCAGCTCACTCAGGACTTTAAGAAGGACTCTGTCCACTTCCACCTTGCCTGAACAATGTTGTGTCTACCTATGTTTGTCTTGCAAATGGTTCCTTAGCTCTATCATGTATCCCGTTTCCTGTATCCAGTATCTGTGTTTAGTTCCAGTGCCAAGTCGAGAGTCCGAATCGAGTTCACCATCTGTGTCCGGTGTCTGTGCCAGCCCGACGGTCTTGATGACTACACTACTCCAGTGTCCAGTGCCCATGCCAACCCGAGGGCCTAGACGACTACACTACTCCAGTGTCCGGTGCCTGTGCCAACCCGAGTGTCTATGACGAGGTTACCATCTGTGTCCGGTGCCTGTGCCAGCCTGAGGGTCTAAGACGACTACACTACAGTGTCTGTGCTAAGTCCAGTGTGCGGTGTCGGTGCTATCTTGCAACAAGTACGCTACTCCCAGAGACTATCATTGACTGTGCTATCCCCAGAGACTATCAAAGACAATGTTTGATCAGCTACAGTGGAGTGGCCCAGTGGGTCCACATACCCCACAGCCGTGACAGTTTTCTCAGGCCATGGATCCCGCTGGTCAAGCCAAGACAGCACTCCAATTAATGTAAACGGATATGCGAGATCTCCGTGCACGACTGGATAAGCTATTACAGTCCGTTAACTCCATTGTTAACCATTTGGATCTCCCTTCTGTGGCTTCTTCCTCTACTCGACCACCTGTTAACCCACCTGAAAGTTCTGAACCCGGAATTTCATTGCCTCTACCACCTCGCTACGATGGAGATGCAAAGACATGTAGAGGCTTCATCAACCAATGCAAGATTTACTTTAAATTGTATGCTCATCTTTTCCCGTCTGATGTTGCCAAGGTTGCTTTTATTGTCTCCCTCCTCTCTGTCAAAACTCTGGCATGGGAAATCCTATCTGGGAACGTGAGGGTCTGGAATAATCTGACTTACAGTTGTTCCTAGAGACTTTTTGTACTGTTTTTGAAGAACCGGGTCGGATGTGTTCTGCAGCTGCCTCTCTTCTGACTCTCCGTCAACGGTAGGAGAATACGCCATCCAGTTCCGTACTCTGGCAGCGGAACTTGCCTGGAATAACTAGGCTTTGGTGGCAACTTTCTGGCATGGACTGGCTCCTCTAATAAAGGATGAGCTGGCAGCTTGTGACCTACCATTCACCTTGGATACCTTAATTATGTTGGCTACTTGGATAGACATGAGGATCCAGGAATGCATCCATGAAGCATACTGGGAGAAAAGGTCCTATAGACTGGCACCCAGGTTCCAGAGACCCCTACTCCCTCCTCCAATGGTCTCTCCTGAGGAGCCCATGCAGGTGGACAGACTCAGATTGTCCGACAAAGAGAGACAGCGCAGATGCTCAGCAGGATTGTGTCTGTATTGTGGCCACAAGGGTCATGTTTTGTGTGAATGTCCACAGAAGCCGGAAACTGCAGCACCTAGGGTTGATTAGAGAGACAACCCTAGGTGGATCGACGCCAACTGCTGAACTCTCTCCCTAGTTATCTATTCCTGTTACTGTCTTCTCGGGTGAAGAATCGCACTCTATTCCCGCTTATTTGGATTCTGGAGTGGCTGCAAATTTTATTCAACAGGACTTAGTAGACCATCTCCACTTGACCACAGTTCCTCTGGGGAAACCTCTCGCGGTCGCTTCAGTGAATGGACAACCTCGGCCAGACACAATCCTTTCTATCACCAAACCTCTGAGGCTACAAATAGGAGTCCTCCACTCGGAACTGATAGCTTTTTATGTCCTGTCTAAAGCTATTAACGCCATCCTGTTGGGATTGTAATTTCTTCGCCAACACGCTCCTGTCCTTGACTGGAATTCCGGAGAGGTCCTCTAATGGGGACCCCGATATCTTCACCACTGCCTGCCTCAGGTTTGTCCTGTTCTTTCTCCACTGCCTCAGTCACTCTTTGGACTACCTCCACAGTATGCTAGTTATGCGGATGTTTCTCTCCTTGCCTGAAATCCAGGCCATTTTGGATTATGTCAAGGAGAACCTCGAGCGGGGATTCATCAGGAAGTCTACTCCACCAGCCGGAACCGGATTCTCCTTTGTGGAGAAAGAGAATGGATCACTCTGACCGTGTATCCATTACCGTGGTTTAAACCAAACCACGGTCAAAAACAAGTACCCCTTACTGCTTATCTCCGAGTTCTTCAATAGGATTCGTGGGGCTAAGATTTTTACAAAGCTGAGTCTGCACGGGGCTTATATCCTGATCCGTATCTGCAAGAGTGATGAATGGAAAACCGCATTCAACACCCGAGACGGTCACTATGAGTATCTCGTGATGCCCTTTGGACTGTGTAATGCTCCAGCGTTGTTTCAGGAATTTGTGGAAGACATGTTCCGCGATCTTCTGTATGTCTGTGTGGTGGTTTATCAGGACGACATCTTGATGTACTCATCTGATCTGACCACGCATCGGAAGTATGTCCTGTCGCGGTTAAGGGGGAGCAACCTATACGATAAACGTGAGAAGTGCATATTTGAAAAAAAGAACCTTGGCCTTCCTCGGCTATATAATTACTGATCGAGGACTTTAAGTGGATTCGGAGAAAGTGAAGTCCGCCTTGGAGTGGCCACATCCTCAAGGTCTCCGAGCCATACAGAGATTTCTAGGATTCGCCAATTCATCCCAAATTTCTCGTCTCTTACTGCTCCCATCTCTGCACTTACCAAGAAGGGAGTGCATGCTAATGACTGGACCCCTGAGACAGAGTCTGCATTCATCAGTCTCAAGAGCACCTTCACTTTAGCTTCCGTTCTTCACCATCCAGATGTGAATCGGCAGTTCTCATTTGAGGTTGATGCTTCTTCCATTGGTGCTGGAGCACTCCTTTTCCAAAGAAATTCCAAGAGTAAGACAGTATCCTGTGGATTTTTCTCCAAACCCTTCTCTCCGGCAGAGCGCAACTACTCCATTGGGGAATTATGAATTGCTGGCTGTCAAGTTAGCTTTAGAAGAGTGGAGGCACCTGCTCGAAGGGGCTGCTCATCCGATCATGATCTTCACTGATCACAAGAATCTCACATATTTACAGACTGTTCAACGTCTGAGCCCTCGTCAAGCCAGATGGTCACTGTTCTTTGCCAGATTTCGATTCTTGGTCCATTTCCGCCCAGCAGATAGAAATATTAAGGCCGATGCCCTGTCCCGGTCATTTGAAACTGACAACTCTGAAGAAGATCCTCAACATATTATTGATATTTCTAGGATTATTGCTGTTAACCCTCTGCAGATCAAAGACATTCCTCCTGGAAAATTTTTTGTTTAACCTGCTGACAGGAAAAGAATTCTCCTCCGGGGACATAATTCCAAGCTGGCTGGGCAGTCTGGTCTCTGTAAGACTCAGGACTTTATCTCTCATCAATACTGGTGGCCCACGCTACCTAAAGATGTTGTGGACTATGTCTCTTCCTGTACCAACTGTGCCAAAAACAAGGCTACCCATTCCAAGCCAGCTGGTCTGCTCCAACCGCTGCCTTCTCCTGATGGTCCCTGGCAACACATTGGGACCATCTAGTAAAAATGATCTTCTAATATGCCATTGATACATGTAAGATGACATTGGTGACGTGTCAGAATATCTCAGGCCGCTACTGATTTCCAGAATAAAGAGGCTCTACAGAGAGATCAACCCCCTTTGACAATACTCAGAGATTTCTATTCCTAGAAACCTGGCACAACATTCTTATTAAATTCCTCTTGATTTGAATGCACATTCTCTTACAATGTTGTGTCCGATGTTAAGTAAGAGAAATGTCTAAGCGGTGTCAAAGGGGTTTAAAGGTGTTATCCGGGGACCAAAAATTGAATTTCAATAATATATTTATCTGAAACGAAGTAACTTACTAATGTACTTTAATTTAAAATTCTGTACTAAATGGTGCAGTTCAAACCTTGTGAATTGTTCCTGGAAGTCCTGGAGCTTTTCTAATAATAATGACGCTCTGACATGGCCCCACTTGACTGAAGGCTTGCTTCATGTGCTGTTCGTGAACATGACCGCAAGGGGCCTATTGCTTGAGTCCCGAGGAGAGCATCAGCTAGCGCTTTGCTCGGGACTCCAGCACTGCTCCCAACATCCATATTTGGTCAATTCAGGGGTTTCCTATCGCTGGAGTTCCCAAGCAGATCATCAGCTGATGCTCTGCCTGGGGACTACAACACTTCTGCCCATGTCACTGTCACTGTCCACATATGGACAGTGATGTCGGCAGCAGTACTGGAGTCCCTGAGTAGAGCATCAGCTGATTCTCTGCCCGGGGACTCCAGCCCTGCTCTTGACGTCACTGTCCATATATGGTCAGTGACTTCAGGGGTTTCCTATCGCTGGCGTTCCCAAGCAGAGCATCAGCTGATGCTCTTCTCGGGGACCCCAGTACAACTGCCAATGTCATTGTCCATATATGGACAGTGACGTGGGCAAAAGTGCTGGAGTCCCCAGGGAGAGCATCAGCTGATGCTTTGCTTGGGGACTGCAGTACTGCCGCCGACGTCACTGTCCATATATCGAGAGTGACAGTGACATAGTCAAAAGTGCTGGAGTCCCCAGGCAGAGCATCAGATGATGCTCGGCTCGGGGACTCCAGTGATAGGAAACCCCTAAATTGACCAAATACGGACGTCGGGAGCAGGGCTGTAGTCCCGAGTAAAGCACTAGCTGATGCACTGCTCGGGACTCAAGCAATAGGCAATGTGACAACCCCTTGCGGTCATGTTCACAAACAGCACATGAAGCAAGCCCTCAGTCACGTGGGGCCGTGTCGAAGCGTTACAATTATTAGAAAAGCTCCAGGACTTCTGGGAACAATTCACGAGGTTTGAACTGCACCATCTTGTACAGAATTTTAAATGAAAGTACATTAGTAAGATACTTCGTTTCACATAAATATATTATTGCAATGCAATTTTTGGTCCCCGGATAACCCCTTTAAGCATTCTCTAAATATCTTAGGTCGTCCGAGATCACACACTGCACCAATGTGATATTACAACATATATCTATTACATATCAGGTGGAGTTTCCCTTTAAGGACAATATAAAAGTATATTTGTCCTGAATGTATTAAATTAAATGTAAAATATTTAGATCATTTAACTATACTGTATACAATGCTAAGGTAGCCATACATGGGCAGATATATTTTTGTCGATTAGACATCTTCTCATCATTGGACCTTTTATGCTTTAGGAGCACAGTCAGAGTCCAAATTCATTTTGCCCTTTTCTATGAGGAAAAACGAGGATCAGGTGGGGAATCAGACTTTCCAACATATTACAATAATGATATATTCTATATCTACACATATACAGGCCTTGAATGCCCAATTCTCTGTCTGATCAATGTATTGGGCTTAAAAATAAGACTGTGTATGTCCAAACTGAGACTGGTATATGCAACCCCTTCAAGTGCTAATTTACTATAGCTCACATATATGATAGATCTGCAATAAAGATTTTTTTGGGTAAAAAAATAAAAAAACTAATATACCAATAAATATAGTACACATTATAAAACACACTTTTTTTTAATAAATGCTAAATAAACTACTTGAAGGCATAACCGTAAAAGAGAAGGAAACAAAGTCCACCGAAGTTCCCCCTGGCCATATCCAACCACCTCAATAAAAAGGAAGAAAGGAACCCTGGGAATCCAGGTCTCATTTTCCATAGCTGCTGGACCAGAAGTGCTGGTGATACTGTACTTATGAATACATGCCACCAGCCCTTTCCTGAGTGATAAGTAATAACAGCTGTTCTCTATAAAAGCATAGGGATCTGGTATTGCCAAATCCAGGACACATCCTTCTGCACTGTAGCTTAGCAGTGGCCAAACATAGACTGGTTGCTGCTTACCTAACAGTTATTATTGTCATACAGCAGCCATTATTGTATCTGAAGGTCAATAAATTGTTACATTGGCATATCATTTTGTTAAGCCACAATGCAACAATATAACCATTTCCCACATTCAGTTATATAGAACTTGCAACAGTGGCCGTCCAACCAGAACACCAATTATTTATTGTAAGATATCAATTGTTTCTGCCTGGCACGTTAAAATTTACTTACTGTTGACTTTACCAAGTCGCCAATATAGTTGTTAGTTTCTTATATTACTCTGGATCTTTACCTATACTAATGTCAGATTCAACTTCAGTTGCAAATAGTTCTTTCAAACATTATTCAAAACCATAACATGTTTTAGGGCTATTGCATATGGATGTACTTGGGATCTGTGTTGTACAGAACCGTAATATGGCAACCATTGCTATTGTCCCATATTAAACCTCCCTGTGCCTCTGATTGAATGCAGAGGCAAATAGAGGTGGCATGCCATATTATGAAGCATTGCTTCCAGGGAAGAATACAATGCCCCCTGGAGGCACTATAGGGCTTACAGTTCCATAATGCAGTCCATAGGGACTCTGTGTGCCGCCGCACATCGTCTGTGAAGATGGCTGTGTGCATGAGGCCTAAAAGTGTCCATGCTTCCACATAAGGCTAAGTTCCTCACATCTTTTATGATATACTATTGCATCAAACATGACACCATTTTTTGTAGCTCTCCTATCTTATTAGCAGGATTTAGTACAGTACAGAACAGTATGAGTTCTGAAGGCAAAAGTCCAAATAGGGTTTATCAGTTTTACCAGTAGTGTGTATGGTCATTGGGAGAAAAAAAAACAATCATGAAGAGGCTAATGTCAGTTTGACAATGACACAATGCAACCACATTATTAACAGGTTGTCCAAACATGTGCCCGATAATCCTAACCACAACAAATTGCTTTCTCAAAATAATGCACATCAATGTTGTAGAACAATGAAATAGATTAATAATTGAGGAATTCCCCCAAAAAATAATTTCTTTGCAAAAATTACAAAATGTATTTTGCTGGAGTGGGTGAATTCAATATACAATTAATTTACTAATATTGAAGCTCTTTTGAAGCATGAAAAACCTTATCTATGACCCTTGACTGCCATCTGTGTTACATCCATATGGTAATAAACCAAACATGTCCACACAGCCAAAGCAAAGGGCTAAATCTTTGGTTATTTGTCATTGAGGAAAAAAACACCATCTAATTTTCTTGAAGGGGTAATTTCCCTTCCATTACATTATTGTGTGTATTATCCTTGTATTATCGTGCTGTTTATTGTCCTTGTGCTGTGACATCACTGAGTGTATAATCCTTGTATTATGGTGCTGTGTGTATTACCTGTTTGCTGTGACACCACTGTGTTTCTTGGCCATTAGCTGTGACATCATTCTGTGTATTATCCTTTTAATATGATGATGTGTTTATTATGCCTGTGATGTGACATCACTGTGGTACTTAGCCATTAGCTGTGACATTACTATGTTCATTATACCTGTTCTGTGACATCACTGTGCACATTATTACTATACTGTAGCATTGCTGTGTGAAATAACCGCTTCCTATGACGGCACAGTGTTTATCATCCATGTCACATCACTATGTCTGTTTTTCTGTTTTATTACATCACTTTATCCCTTTCTAGTTGGGGGCCACTATTACAGAATTTACACCTCTATTCACTAATAATATGGACAAAGCATTATATTCTGTTCTTTTAAATAGTCATATGCACAGGAATTTCTGCCATAAACACTTCGTAAGAATGTATGAGATATTCATTTTGAGCAAATATGGTCAATATTAATAGCAAAGTATGCTGAAATGTCTGAATGTAGATTTTAATATTGCAGACAGCATGACAAAACTGTGTCGTATCCAAGGTTATTTAAACAGCTAAACCTAGTTATAATAATCCATAGCTTTACATCGCAAAAGTGAGATATGAAAGGCAGTATATTTACTTAAATCTACAGGACGGCATATACAAATCTTTAAAAACATGAAAGTTACCTGTAATAGAAAAACCCTATTTAACTGTAACAAGAAACATATTGATAAAATGTCCCCATCAGCATCCAACAATCTATGAGACCGAAGTGATGTGAAGTGTATTCACAACAATAGGTTTATCCATAACATTTTTCTGTCTACAATAATGTAGGGAATACTGTTCATAATCTCATTGCCTCATACCTCCATTGCAGACACAACAAATCAGCTTGTCTCTCAGGGTAAATACCAAAGATAATCCACCAAATTCTTCATTCTGGGGACAAAATACAAATTTCACAAATGTCAAAACAGATTGTTCACTGATCAGATACAAACAACCATCGTCATTCCACAAATTCACTGGTGTCACCCCAAGGCCTGCAGTTGTCTCCCATCCCTCTCCTTATTATGGACTTCAGACGGTAAATTATAACCAACATATTGTAATAACTACTTCTCTATAGCCTTAAATTCTTTGGAGCTCCATTCTCCCAGATCCTATAGATATTCCCTGAAAATTCTCACTATAAATCCAAATCTACATACCAGATTTCTAGACTCCAGCAACATACATGGCTAGACGTTTGGATCCCTGCCTCTCCAATCCTCCCCACACATGCTTGTACATAGTACAGTATGGATGTTTTAGCATCTCCCACCCCCATCACAAGCACACACATTCACACAAACATGACATATCTTCCATCTCTGGTCTGTCGCACTAGTCCAGCATCGCATTCTTGTAGTCCTGCATATATGGGAGGCCCATTCCTTACCTCTCGATTTCTTTGTTTAATGGCAAGATAAATTGGTTCTATGCAATCGTCACTAAGCCCACCCACTTCTATCCAAAGCTTATCCCCATTACCACCCACTACTTTCCTCCAAACATCTATTTATACCTGAAAACACTAAACACATAGAGTCTCCGGTCAGGATCTAGTATATTTTCCACCATTACTCATCTGTCTATAGCTGAAAACAAGCTGATTCTTAATAAGGAATACATATATTCAGCAATATTATGGGAATAGCCCCGCATTCCTCCCAGTCACCTAATCTCTTCCTTCACTCTCTAGGAAGATAAAATAATTCACCTGCCTTCTACTCACCTGCTATGATGTAGAAATCCAGAGGATGCTGAGAGCCCTTGTATTCTCAGCTGCCTCCATGAATCCTTCCTCTCGATCTCCCTCCACCCGTCTCACCTCCCCCTCCCTGTATGCTCAATCCCTCCTCTCTCTGAACACATTCCTCCTCCTCTCTCCCAGTGTCATTAGTGCTCTATACTGTATATTTCATCATCACTCCCAGCATCCTTCCAGCTCTTCCCTCTTATTAGTGTATCACTTTATGTGCCTTACCATTACTGCAATACCGTAACACTCAAGTCTACGGCATCTCTCCTAGTAGGGTGAAGACACCCCATTTATCAATAAGAAGCACACTGCTATGGAGCCCCATTCAAATTAACACAAACACATAATATTTGTATATAAACATTCTATTCCGAACTCTTCTATAGTCCACTGTTTTAATAGCAATATTGTTCTTTTTTGTTTTATTTTAATTTACCTTTGCTACCCTCACAAATGAGCTGCCAATAACATTTCCAGCAGTTCCTCAAGAGAGCCTCAAGTCTTAAACAGCCCTCTGGAGTAATCCTAATACAAAAGAAAGGGTCACAACATTATTTTATTGTCTCCTAATATATACAGATTGTTAACTAATTTACAATTATGTTTTATTCTATGTCTATATTGTTATGCGTTATGTCAGGGTCATAACACTGGACTATAGTACGTTGTTACTTGTATTACAGGGTTTTCATGAATAAGGGAATGTATTTTTCTCTAAACTGCAAGTACCAATATAAAATAATTAGAATTCTAGTATTTACCTATTAATTCTGGGACACATTCGATCTACCTGCAGGTTTTATTTACTTAGGCCTCATGCACACTGCCGTAGCCGTGTGCACGGTCCGTGATTAAGGGCACGGACGGCCGCGGATGGCCACAGACTGTCACCCGCATTTGCAGGCCGTGCTCCCATTAAAAAAGTATAGCACCACGGTTCGCAATTTCGAAAAATAGGACATGTTCTATTTTTTGCGGGTCATTTCTACGGTCCGGACACTTACCCGTAAATATACGGAAAGGTATACGTGGGCCATAAAAATGAATGTATCCGTATTTTTATCCGCAATTACGGATCCGTAATTGCGGCTAAAAATTATGACAATGTGCCTTAGTTTTGGGTAATTCATTGTATACTGTGTAATAAATATTTATATATCTGATAACACTTATTGGGGTGTTTTTTTTCATACTGTGCTGGTCACATGGATATTGTTGCTATGGAAGTCTTGCAGTCGTTTTTTGCAGTATTGGTGGTACACTATATGGACAAAAGTATTGGGATGCACCTCTAAGGCCCCATGCACACGACCGTGCCCACAATCACGGCCCGCGATTGCGGGCTCGGCCGGCCGCCGACTGACAGCCGCATTTTCGGGCCGTGCTCACATACAAAGTATGGGAGCACGGCCCGCAAAATGCAAAAGAACGGACATGTTCCATAATTCCCGGAACATTTCCACGGCACGGACACCCTTCCGTAGTACTACGGAAAGGTGTCAGCGTTCAATGAAAGTGAATGGCTCCGTTTTTGCGGACCGCAATTGCGGTCCGCAAAAACTGAGGTTTTTTACGGTCGTGTGCATGGGGCCTTAATCATGGAAGTCAGGTGTTTTATTCAGTTCCATTGCCGCAGGTCTATAGAATCCAGCACCTAGCCATGCAGTCTGCCTTTACATAAATTTGTGACAGAATGGGTCGTTCTAAAGATATCACTGATGTCGAGCGTGGTACTGTGATAGGATGCCACCATTGCAGCAAGTCAGTTCGTGAGAAACGTTTAGGAACCCACAACAACTCAGCCATGAAGTGGCAGACCACGTAAAGCTACAGAGCGGGGTCTCCAAGTGCTCAGACACATAGTGCATAAAAGTCACCAATGCTCTACTGACTCAATAACTGCAGAGTTCCAAACCATCTCTGGCATTAACCCCTTCAGGACTGAGCCTGTTTTGGCCTTCAGGACGAAGCTGATTTCTCAAATCTGACGTGTTACTTTGTGTGGTAATAACTTCGGAATGCTTTTACCTATCCAAGTGATTCTAAGATTGTTTTCTTGTGACATATTGTACTTTATGTTAGTGAAGAAACTTGGTCGATAAATTCAATATTTATTTGTAAAAAAACACCAAGATTTGGAGAAAATTTGCAAAAATTAGCACTTTTCTAAATTTAAATGTATCTGCTTCTAAAACAGATAGTAATACCACACAAAATAGTTACTAGTTAACATTTCCAATATGTCTACTTTATGTTTGCATCATTTGTTGAACATTCTTTTATTTTTCTAGGACTTTACAAGGCTTAGAACTTTAGCAGCAATTTCTCACATTTTCAAGAAAAATTCAAAACGCTATTTTTTCAGGGACCAGTTCAGTTCTGAAGTGGCTTTGAGGGCCTTATATATTAGAAAGTCCCCATGAATCACCCCATTTTGAAAGCTGCACCCCTCAAAGTATTCAAAACAGCATTCAGGCCTATAGGCGTTTCACAGGATTTAAAGAAACGTAGAGGTGAAATTTACAAATTTAATTTTTTTTTGCTAAAATCAATTTGTAATAAAAAAAATTCTGTACCACAGAAGGATTTACCCGAGAAATGCAACTCAATATTTATTGCCCGGATTCTGCAGTTTTTAGAAATATCCCACATGTGGCTCTAGTGTGCTAATGGACTGAAACACAGGCCTCAGAAGTAAAGGAGCACCTAGTGGATTTTGGGGCCTCCTTTTTTTAGAATATATTTTAGGCACCATGTCAGGTTTGAAGAGGTCTTGTGGGGCCAAAACAGTAAAGACCCCCAAAAGTGACCCAATTTTGGGAACTAGAGCCCTCAAGGAATCTAGGGGTATAGTTAACATTTTGAAGCCACAGTTTTTTTGCTAAATTTATTTGAATTAGTATGTGAAGATGAAAATCTACATTTTTTTCCTGAGAAAACATAGAAATTTGTAATTTTTACAAGAAATAAAGGGGAAAAAACACCCCAACATATGTAAAGCAATTTCTCCCGATTATAGCAATACTCCATATGTGGTAATAAACTGCTGATTGGACCCAAAGCAGGGCTCAGAAGGGAAGGAGCACCATTTGGATTTCTGATTTTTCTGGAATAGTTTTCAGTGCTGTGTCGGGTTTGCAATGCACTGGAGGGACCAAAATAGTGGAAACCCCCAAAAAGTGACCCCATTTTGGAAATTACACCCCTCAAGGAATTTTCTAGGGGTAAAGTTAGCATTTTGACCCCACAGTTGTTTTGCTGAATTCATTGGAATCAGTCTGTAAAGGTAAAAATCTACTTTTTTTCTGAAAAAACTTAGCTATTTTTACAAGGAATAAAGGAGAAAAAGCACCCCAACATTTGTAAAACAATTTCTCCCGATTACGGAAATACGCCATATGTGGTAATAAACTGTTGTTTGGAGCCACAGCAGGGGTTAGAAGGGAAGGAGCGCTATTTGGCTTTTGGAGCTCAAATTTAGCTCAAATGGTTCTCGGGTGCCATGTCGCATTTGCAAAGCCCCTGAGAGGCCAAAAAAGTGGAAACCACACAAAACTGACCCCATTTGGGAAACTACACCACTTAAGGAATCTATCTAGTGGTATAGTGAGCATTTAGACCCCACAGTTTTTTTGCAGAATTTATTAGAATTAGGCCAGAAAATTAATATCAACATTATTCTCACAAAAATGTTGAATTTTTTCAATTTCACAAAGGATAAAAGAGGAAAAAGCACCCCAACATTTGTAAAGCAATTTCTCAGAGTATGGCAATACCCCACATGTGGTCATAAATGTTTTGTCATTATAAAGTAATTAACCCTTTCCGGACTGAACCATTTTTTGCTTTTTCTTTTTCGTTTTTTCCTCCCCGCTTTCCAAGAGCCATAACTTTTTTATTTATCCATCAATAGAGTGGTGTGAGGCTTATTTTTTGCGGGACGAGCTGTAGTTTTTATTGGTACCAACTTTTTGAGCACTTTTTATTAAATTTTTTGGTAGAGCCAAGGTGACCATAAAACAGCGATTTTGACGTTTTAAATTCTTTATTTTTCACGGCGTTCACCGTGCGAGTTAAATAATGGTATATTATAATAGTTTGGACTTTTACAGACACAGTAATACCAATTTTGTGTATTTTAAAAAATAGAAATTGACATTACTTTAGAGAAAAAATGTGAAAAGGTTTTTTTTTTTAACTTTGAATATTTATTTAATTTTTTTCACTAATAATAACTATTTACTTTTGTTTTTACACATTTTATTAGTCTCCCTAGGGGACTTGAACCAGCAATCAGTAGATAGCTGGTACAATACACTGCAATACTAATGTATTGCAGTATATTGTCATTTTTACAGGCTCCTGTAACAGCGTGACCGCTGTTCCTGTCCGTTAGTCCTGGGTGTCAGCATATGGCGCAGGCTCAGGGCATGAGCCCGCTCCATACATCACCCCCCACACCACGACATCATATGTCGTGGTGTGCGAAGGGGTTAATGCACAGCGGATGGTGCAGAGTGAAAATTAAAATTCTCCACTGATATGCCATTTTAGTGCACTTTATGTTATGCCCAGTTTGTGCCACAGAAGAGAAATACCTCATAAAATATTAACCGGGTTCTCCCGGGTATGGCGATGCCGTATCGCTGGACGTAAACTGCTGTTTGGGCACGCTGTAGAGCTGAGAAGGGGGGGAGCAGCATTTGGCTTTTGGAGCGCAGATTTTGCTTGGTAGTAATTCTGTTTGGCGTTTTGCTGCTATTTCAGTTTATAATGTGGGGGCATATGTAAACTGTGTGGAGTACATCAGGTCATAATAAGAGGGTATAATAATGGGGTAAATAAATAATAACCCGCAGATATGTGGCCAGTGTCGCACTGATAAATGGTGCCCAATCTTATGCGCTTTTGGAACACTGCACATTTTGAATCGCCATATTCTGAGAGCCAGAACTTCTTTATTTTTTCTTCACCGGAGCGGTGTGAGGGCTTATTTGTTGCGGGACAATCTGTAGTTTTCAGTGGTACCATTTTGGGGTACATGCGATTTTTTTTAATCACTTTTTATTACATTTTTTGGCAAGCAAGGTGACCAAAAACCATATATTCTGACAATGGGTTTTTTTTGTTTTTTTTATGGCATTCCCCCTGGGCTATAAATGATTATTTTACTTTATTATGCGGGTTGGTACGATTACAGCGATACCATATGTATATAGTTTTTTTATGTTTTGCAGCGTTTGCGCAATAAAATAACTTATTTATAAAATAAATTATTTTTTGTGTCCCCATATTCTGAGAGTCGTAACTTTTTTATTTTTCAGTCAAAAAAGCTGTGTAAGGGTTTGTTTTTTGCGGAACGGGTTTTAGTTTTTATTGATACTATTTTGGCGTACATGCGACTTTTTGATCACTTTTTATTGTATATTTTGGGAGAAGTGGAGACCAAAAAATAGTGATTTTAGCATTTTTTTTGCAGTGTTCACTGTGCGGGAAAAATAATATTATAGTTTTATAGTTGGGGTCGTTACGAACGCAGTGATACCAAATATGTGTACTTTTTTTAACGTGTTAATTTTTTTTCCTATAATAAAAACTTATAGGAAAAAAAGCATTCTTTGTTTATGTAACATAACTTTTATTTTTACACTTTTATTTAAAAACATTTTTATTATCTTTTTTTTATTGTCCCACTAGGGGACATTTAGACTTGCAGCTCTGATCGCTGCTAGAACACATTACACTACCTACATAGTGTAATGTATTCTAACTGTTATTGTGATGTGACAGTCATTCTGACAGGAAGCCTATGAGGACCAGCCTCTGGCTGGTCCTCATAGACTTTTGTACATGGCAGCCCGGAGGCCATTGTCTGGCCTCCGATTCCCGTGACAAGGATCGCCAGCCCCTACAAATTCATGTGGGGGGCTGCCGATCTGCTCTAAGCCTCTTCAATGCGGTGACCACCACATCGAAGGGTTTAATTGCCGATTTCAGCGGCGATGGGCCGCTGATCGGTAACATGGAGAGCAGGGTAGGCACCCTGCACAGTAATCCGCCGCAGCGATGTAACGCCATGTGGCGGTTAACCGCTAATGCAATGCGCGGACGTAACTGCACGCCCAGGTGTGCGAAGTTACTGCTCACGTGAATGTCCATTTCTAGCAAGTGAAACGAAATCTCGTTTACTTCCGTAATCTCGCGAGATTTCGCTTCCCCTGCCGGAGTCTCACAGAAAAGATTCAGAAGTGTCAGGATTCTGAATACACATGACGTCCAGGCTGGATGATCATGTGTATTCATTATCAGGACACTTGATTAACGTTAATCAATGGCTGCACATCGCTGCTGTGTAAATCAATGGAGATGAGTGTATGATGCTGACTGGTCACTGATTGGTCAGCGTCATACACGTAAACACGCCCAGTTAAAAACACAATACACGCCCAGTTGGACATAACGAAAAAAAAAAACGCCCAGTTGTCCATTTCAAACCTCATTTGCATATATATAAAATAGCTCATAACTTGGCCAAAAATGAACGTTTTTAAAAAAAAAAAACGTTACTGTTATCTATATTGCAGCGCCGATCCCATGCAATAGGAGATAGGGATTTGAGAATCTGGTGACAGAGCCTCTTTAAAGAGCCAGAGCGCACACACATGTGTGAGATTGAGCTGATTGCTCCCAGATCACCCTGGACTATTAGAAGGGCCCTGCCCCTTCCTTCATTGCCTGGGCGTTGTTTGTACCTTTCCGTGTCAGTCTTTGCAAATGGTCCCTTGAGTGTTCTCCAGCTCCTAATGTTCCCATTCCTGCTACCTGTATCCCGTGCTACTGTGTTCCTGTGCTGTACAGAGTTGGAGTTGTGTTGTGTCACCTGCTACACCCGCTGTGTTTCACTGCACCTGTTGTCTGCCTGCTGCCAGAGTTCCATCCGAACCTAAACCATCGCTACGTGTATTGCCACATGTACCTTTATCCGAACTAAAGCAGAATCTGCATTTAATAGCTTGAAGAGTGCCTTCACATCAGCCTCAACCCTCCATCATCCTCCTGTATCTCTACAGTTTTCGTAGGAGGACGCCTCCTCTGTTGGTGCTGGCGCACTTCTGCTCCAGAGAGGTCCCAAAGGCAAGACACTGGTATGTGGCTATTACTCCAAGCTTTTCTTTTCCGCGGAGTGCAACTACTCAATTGGGGATCAGGAGTTACTGGGCATCAAACTGGCTCTGGAGGAGGGGAGACACCTACTAGAGGGTGCAGCTAATCCCATCCTGATATTCACTGACCACAACAACCTTACCTATCTCCAGACGGCCCAACGGCTGAACCCCCGTCAAGCCAGGTGGTCGCTGTTCTTTGCCCGGTTCCAGTTTGCCTACTGTTCTGCTGGAAAGGCCATTGATCGTTGCCTCGGTAGATGGACTGCCTTTGCCTGACCCAGTTTTGTCTGTGACCAAAGCCGTTAAGACTCCAAGTGGGAGTCCTTCACTCTGAGCTTATTTCCCTGTTTGTCCTTCCCAAGGCCGTCAACCCCGTGCTGCTGGGTTTGCCTTGGCTCCGTCGATATGCCCCTGTCCTGGATTGGAACTCTGGAGAGGATCTCCAGTGGGGTTCCAAGTGTCTCGACCGCTGTCTGGTGCATGTCCATCTGCCTCAGTCTCCTCCGCATCAGTCACTGGCAGGGTTGCCTCCTTGTTATTCTCTGTTCTCGGATGTCTTCAACAAGAAGGAAGAAGAAACATTGCCTCCACATCGAGCGTATGATTGCCCTATCGACTTGGTTCCTGATTCGTCCCCTCCTCGTGGTAGAGTATACCCTCTCTCCTTGCCTGAGACCCAGTCTATGTCAGCCTACATTAAGGAGAATCTTGAGAGGGGCTTCATACGTAAATCCTCATCCCCGGCCGGAGCCGGGTTTTTCTTTGTTAAGAAGAAAGATGGATTCCTCCGACCCTGCATTGACTACCGAGGCCTCAACAAGATCACGGTGAAGAACAGGTACCCATTGCCTTTGATTTCAGGACGGTTTGGTCGCGTACGGGGAGAAATTATTTTTTCTAAACTAGACCTGCGGGGGGCTTACAATGTAATCCTGATTCGTCAGGGTGACAAGTGGAAGACTGTATTTATTACTCATGATTGACACTACGAATATCTGGTCATGCCCTTCAAGCCTGTGTAACGCCCCCGCTGTGTTTCAAGAATTTGTCAATTACATTTTTCGTGATCTCCTCTATGTCTGTGTTGTGGTGTATCTCGATGACATTTTGATTTTTTCCCCCAGATCTTGTGACTCATCAGGGTCATGTCCGCCAGGTGTTGCTTCGATTAAGGTAGAATCATCTTTATCCCAAGCTGGAGAAGTGCGTGTTCAAAAAGAAAGTCTCTACCCTTCCTGGGCCACATCATCTCCGTTCAGGGTCTCAAGATGGACCCTGAGAAGGTAAAGGCTATCCTGGAATGGCCACGTCCCCAAGGCTTAAGGGCCATACAACGCTTCCTGGGATTCGCCAACTTCTACCGGCTGTTCATTCCCAACTTCTCTTCATTGACAGCTGCTATCTCCACCCTCACTAAAAAGGGTATGAATGCCAAAGTGTGGACTCCAAAAGCAGAAGTCGCATTTAAAACCTTAAAAAAGGCTTCACATCAGCCTCTATTCTTCATCACCCTGATGTATCCCTACAGTTTTCATTAGAGGTGGACACTTCCTCTGTCGGTGCCGGTGCACTTTTGTTCCAGAGAGGTTCAAAAGGCAAGACTGTGGTATGTGGCTACTACTCCAAGCTGTTTTCTCCCGCAGAGCGCAACTACTCGATTGGGGATCGGGAGTTACTGGCCATCAAGCTGGCCCTGCAGGAGTGGAGACACCTACTGGAAGACGCAGCTCATCCTATCCTGGTCCACAAGAACCTGACCTATCTACAGACGGCTCAATGACTGAATCCTCATCAAGCCAGGTGGTCGTTGTTCTTTGCTCGGTTCCGGTTCGAACTCCACTACCGCCCTGCCGACAAGAATGTGAGGGCCAATGCCTTGTCCAGGTCGTTCAAGACAGAGGACACTATGGAGTCTCCACAAAATATCATTGACCCATCCTGCATCATCTCTGTCAACCCTCTGCAAGTTAGAGACATCCTCCCGGGGAGGACTTTTGTGCGTCTGGCAGACAGAAGAAGAATCCTCCGCTGGGGACACAGCTCTAAACTGGCAGGTCACGCGGGTGTCCATAAGACCCGAGACCTGATTGCCAGTCAGTTCTGGTAGCCCACGCTGCCCAAAGAATTCATGGACTGCACGGTGTGCGCAGCAAACAAAGTTGCTCACTCCAAACCGACTGGCCTTTCTGGCAGCATATTGCAATGGACTTCGTCACGGATCTCCCTCCCTCTGCTGGATGCAGTACGGTCTGGGTGGTGGTGGACCGATTCTCAAAGATGGCTCATTTTGCTCCGCTGACCGGCCTACCTTCTGCTTCTTGACTGGCCAACCTCTTCATCCAACACATCTAACGCCTTCACGGCTTGCCTTCTGCATATCGTGTCTGATCGGGGGGTTCAGTTCACCTCAAAGTTCTGGAGGGCTCTCTGTAAACTCCTCTCTATAAAGTTTGACTTTTCCTCAGCCTACCATCCCCAGTCCAATGGCCAAGTTGAGAGGATCAATCAGATCATGGAGAACTACTTACGACACTTCATCTGCAGGCAGCACGATGACTGGGTGCAGCTTCTTCCTTGGGCCGAGTTCTCCTATAACAACCACACAAGTGAGTCCACCGCCTCCACACCATTCTTTATAGTCTACGGCCAACATCCAGGTATTCCTCTCCCTGTGTCTGCTTCATCCCAGGTGCCTGCAGCTGACTCTGCATTCCGGAACTTTCTACCGATCTGGCAGCAACCCCAGTCCTCTATTCTGCTGGCGTCTCGATCGCATGAAGCGAAAGGTAGATACGAGGAGAAGAGAGCCATCTCAGTTTCTTCCAGGTACCAAGGTCTGGCTGTCCTCGAGAAATATCTGGGTGCTGTCATGCAAATTCGCTCCCAGGTACCTCGGACCCTTTGAGATCCTGCAGCGGATCAACCTAGTCTCTTATAAGCTTTGGCTGCCCGCTACCCTCCGGATCCCTAACTCCTTTCACGCGTCTCTTCTGAAACCTGTGGTCCTGAACCGCTACTCTAAGACTCTTAGCCCTGCAGTTGCCCCCAGCGGTTCTGCCGAGATATTTGAGGTTAAGGAGATCCTGGACACCAAAGTAGTAAGAGGAAGAACCTTTTATTTAGTAGATTGGAGGGGGTTTGGTCCAGAGGAGAGGTCCTGGAAACCAGAGGAGAATGTCAATGCTCCTACCCTCATTAAGAAGTTTCTCTCTCATTCTGGCCCCAAAAGAGGGGGCGTAAGAGGGGGGATACTGTAACGTTCGCGGTCGCAAACCACAAACTCTTTCCTATCCTGTTGACGCCTTTCTCTACAGAGATGCCAGCACATGTGGCCGTCCTGCCCCACAGTGACCACTAGGGTGTGCGCGCGAGCTCAGTCCAGCCTTAAACAGCCAGAGCGCACAAATGTGTGAGATTGAGCAGATTGCTCCCAGATCACCCTGTACTATAAGAAGGGCCCTGCTCCTTCCTTCATTTCCTGCTACCTGTATCCCGTGCTACCGTGTTTCTGTGCTGTACAGAGTTAGTCGTGTGGTTTTGCCTGCTACACCTGCTGTGTTTCACTGCACCTGTTGATTGCCTGCTGCCAGAGTTCCATCCGAGCCTAAACCATCGCTACGTGTATCGCCACAGGTACCTTTATCCGAACTATAGACATTGACTTTGTACCCTGTTTGGCCAGCTGCTATACCGCTACGGCGGTACGGCCCAGTGGGTCCACATACCCACAGATCGTGACATCTGCATAATCTTTTATCTAGGTACTCTTGTCCTAAAGACTATCATTGACTGTTGTTTGGCCAGCTGCTACTCTACTACGGCAGAGTGGCCTAATTGGTTCACTTCCCCATAGCCATGACACGTGTAATGCGTAGGTGTCCCAATTCTTTTGTTCATATAGTATATTTCGTATATCATTGTTATAACATACACTATATGGACAAGTGTTTTGGGAAACCTACACATTACACCTGCAGGAGCTTTTATGACATCCCATTCTAAATCCATAGGCATTAATATGAAGTTGGGCCCCCCTTTGCAGCTATCACATTTTCCACTCTTTCAGAAAGCCTTCGACAAGATCTTAGAGTGTCTCTGTGGACATTTTTGCCCATTCGCAATCTCCGTTCTAGTTCATCCCGAAGCTGTTTGATGGGTCAGCGCTCTGAGCAGGCCAGTCAAGTTCTTCAACACCAAACTCACCCAACCGTGCCTTTATGGACCTTGCTTTGTGCAAGGCTTTAGTGGAAACTTTCTGGCAGGGTCTTGCATCTCATATTAAGGATAAACTGGCAGCTCGAGAGCTTCCCGCTACCTTGGATGCCCTAATACTTCTAGCAACCCAGATCGATATGAGCGCATTCTTTAAGTTCGTCGGGTGAAAAAGTCCTGTCGACTGGTGGCAAAATTTCAAAGGCCTCTACTGCCCTGTTCTGCTGCACCTTAAGAGGAGCCTGTGCAGATAGACAGATTCCGACTGTCCGACCAAGAACGGCAACGCAGACGATCGACTGGGTTATGTCTGTACTGTGACCACAAGGGACAGTTCATGCGCCAATGCCCGCAAAAGCCGAGAAACTCCAGCTCCTTGGCTTGATTGGAGAGACAATTCTAGGTGAATCTCCCTCGACCACTAAATTCTCTCCAAGACTTTCTATTCCTGTGTCTATCGTCACTGGTGAAAGATCACACTCTGTTCCTGCTTACTTGCATTCTGGAGCAGCTGCAAACTTCATCCAGTAGGATTTAGTAGACTGGCTCCACTTGGCCACTCTACCTCTGGAGAAACTTCCGGCAGTCATTTCTGTGGATGGACAACCTCTGCTGGATCCTATCCTGTTTATCACCAAACCTCTGAGTTTACAGATAGGAGGCCTTCAATCTGAATCTATAATTTTCTATGTCCTATAAACCCCCTCCTGCTGAGATTGCTATGGCTTCGCCAGCACGCTCCATTCCTTGATTGGAATTCCAGAGAGATCTTCCAATGGGGACTCCGATGTCTCCACTTCTGTCTACCTCAGGTTCGACCTGTTATTTCTCTTCTGCCTCTGTCTCTCTCTGGATTGCCTCCACAATATGCTAGTTACGCAGATGTTTTCAGCAAAAAGGAGGCAGAGGTCCTTCCTCCTCATCGCCCCTATGAATGTCCTATAGAGCGGCTTCCTGCTGAAGCCTCTCCCCCCTCGTGGACGAGTTTTTCCTCTCTCCTTGCCAGAAACCCAGGCCATGTCGGACTATGTCAAGGAGAACTTAGAGAGAGGGTTCATGAGGAAGTCCACATCACCAGCCGGAGCTGGATTCTTCTTTGTGGAGAAAAAGGATAAATCACTTCGACCATGCATAGACTACTGTGGGTTAAAGCAAATCACAGTCAAAGACAAGTACCCCTTTCCGCTTATCTCCGAACTCTTTGACAGGACTCGAGGAGCCAAGGTTTTCACTAAGCTGGATCTATGCGGGGCCTATAACCTGATCCATATCCGAAAGGGTGATGAATGGAAAACCGCATTCAACACTCGAGACAGACAATACGAATATCTCGTAATGGGCTTTGAACTGTGTAACGCTCCAGCAGTGTTCCAAGAATTTGTAAACAATATCTTACGTGATCTTGTGTATGTTTGCGAGGTGGTGTATCTGGATGACATCCTGATTTACTCACCTGATCTGACGACACATCGGAAGCCTGTACGCCAAATTTTGTTGCGGTCAAGGAGGAATAGCCTATACGCAAAACTCGAGAAGTGCGTATTTGAAAGAAAGTTCTTGGCCTTCCTGGGTTATATTATTTCTGATCGTGGTCTTCAAATGGATCCGGAAAAGGTGAAGTCCATCTTGGAGTGGCCACGCCCTCTAGGCCTCGGAGCTAGACAGAGATTTCTTGGGTTGGCCAATTTTTATCGACCGTTTATCCAAAATTTCTTGTCCCTTACTGCTCCCATCTCAGCTCTTACCAAGAAGGGAGTAAACGCTAAAGACTGGACCCCTGAGGCAGAGTCAGCATTCTCCAACCTCAAGAGCTACTTTACTTCTGCCTCTGTTCTTCATCATCCTGATGTGACTGGACAGTTTGCCTTAGAGGTTGATGCCTCTTCCATCGGTGCAGGAGCACTCTTGTTTCAGATGAATTCTAAGGGGAAAGCAGTATCGTGTGGTTTCTTCTCCAAACCCTTCTCTCCTGCTGAGCGCAACTACTCCTTTGGGGACCGAGAGTTGCTCGCTGTCAAGTTGGCCTTGGAAGAGTGGAGACACCTGCTGGAAGGGGCTGCTTATTCCATCATTATCTTTACAGATCACAAAAATCTCACATATTTGCAGTCTGCACAGCGACTAAATCCTTGTCAAGCCAGGTGGTCGCTGTTCTTCGCCAGATTTCAATTTCCTCACTTCCGTCCTACGGACAAAAACATTGAAGCTGATGCCCTGTCCCAGTCATTCGAAACAGACGACTCTGAAGAAAGTCCTCAACATTTTTGCTGTAAGCCCTCAACAGGTCAAGGACATTCCTCCTGGGAAAATCTTTGTTCGTCCAGTTGATAGGAGACTAATTCTCCACTGGGGACATAATTCCAAACTGGCCGGGCACTCTGGTATCCACAATACTCTGGACTTTATTGTTCGTCATTACTGGTGGCCCACACTGCCGAGGGATGTTTTTCGACTAGGTTTCCTCCTGTAATAACTGTGCCTTAAACAAATCTGCCCATTCCAAACCTGCTGGTCTGCTCCAACCTCTGCCTGATGCCCCCTGGCAGCACATCGCTGTGGACTTTATTACAGACCTACCCCCTTCTGATGGATGTACTACTGTCTGGGTAGTGGTGGACCGTTTCTCCAAAATGGCACATTTCGTTCCTTTAACTCGTCCTCCCTCAGCTCCTCGTCTGGCAAATCTGTTCATCCATCACATTTTTCATCTGCACGGATTACCCCTCCATATTGTGCCTGACCGGGGTGTACAGTTTACGTCCAAATTCTGGAGAGCCCTATGTAAACTGCTAGATGCAAAGCTGGATTTGTCATCTGCCTATCATCCACAGTCTAATGGTCAAGTGGAAAGGACCAATCAAATATTAGAAAATTATCTTCGTCATTTTGTTTCGCTTCAACATGATAACTCGGTACGGCTTCTGCCTTGGGCAGAATTCTCCTTTAATAATCATACAAGTGAGTCTACTGCTTCTTCTCCATTCCTCATCGTGTACAGTCAGCATCCACGAGTTCCACTTCCTGTGCCGGCTATGACTCAAGTAACTGCAGCCAATTCTTCCTTTGGGTCTTTCCTTCACATCTGGCAGTAAACTAAGTCTGCGATTCTTCTGGCAGTTTAACGCATGAAAAAGTATGCCGATAGCAAAAGAAGAGTTCCTCCTCAGTTTTCTCCCGGAGTCAAGGTCTGGCTGTCTTCTAAAAAGATTTGTCTTAAGATCCTGTCTCCCAAGTTCCTCGGCCCCTTTGAGGTCTTGAAACAAATAAACCCTATGTCTTATAAGCTTTGGCTGCCTCCTACTCTCAGGATTCCCAACTCATTCCATGTTTCCCTCCTTAAACATGTGGTCCTGAACCGCTACAGTAAATCTGGTTCTACAGTTACTCCCAGTGGTTCTTCTGACGTCTTTGAGGTGAAGGAGATCCTGGACTAGTAGCAAAGACATTTTATCTTTTGGACTGGAAGGGGTTTGGTCCTGAGGAGAGGTCTTGGGAGCCAGAAGAGATCGTTGATGCCCCAACTCTCATCAAGAAGTTCCTCTTACGCTCTGGACCTAAGAAAAAGGGGCGTAAGGGGGTGGTACTGTTGTGCTCACCAGTGTAATAGTCCCTAACCAATCCCTATGCACCCTGTACTTTAAAAAGGACTCTGCCCTCCTCCTCCTTGCCTGAGCATTGTTGTGTCTGCCCATGTTTGTTATTGCAAATGGTCCCTAGCTGTATCCTGTGTTCCCGTATCCTGTATTCGTTAATTGTGTTTGTTAAAATGCGAAGTATAGTGTCGGAGTCAAGTTTATCATCTGTGCCAAGTGTCATCACACGAGTGTCTGCCAAATCTTCTATCCAGGTACACTTGTCTTAAAGACTATCATTGACTGTTGTTTGGCCAGCTGCTACTCCGCTACGGTGGAGCAGCCTAGTGGGTCCACATACCCCATAGCCATGAAAGGTGTAATGTGTAGATGTCCCAATACTTTTGTTCATATAGTATATTTCATATCTCATTGTTATTACATACACTATATTGACAAAAGTTTTAGCACACCTACACATTACTCATGCAGGAGCTTTCATGACATCCCATTCTAAAACAAAAGGCATTATTTTGGAGTTGGGCCCCCCTTTGCAGCTATCACAGCTGCCACTCTTCTAGAAAGCCTTTCTACAAAATCTTAGAGTGTGTCTGTGGAAATTTTTGCCCATTCATCCAGAAGAACATTTGTGAGGTCAGACACTGATGCTGGACGAGAGGGCCTGGCTTGCAATCTCCGTTCTAGTTCATCCCTAAGCTGTTTGATGGGTGTAAGGTCAGGGCTCTGCGCGGGCCATGCTTTTATGGACCTTGTATTGTGCACTTGGCACAGTCATGCTGGAACAGAAAAGAGCCTTCCCCAAACTGTTTAACCAAAGTTGGAAGCATATAATTGTCCAAAATGTCAGTTGGCCCAATGCAGTCAGACAGGTAACGTTCTCCTGGCATTCTCCAAACCAGACTCGTCCATTAGATTATAGATAAAAAAGCATGATTCGTCACTCCACAGAACACGTTTCCACTGCTCCAGAGTCCAGTGGCGGCGTGCTTTACAACACTCCATCTGCCTCTTATGGACAGACCGCTTAGGGTCCATGGAAGAACTTAAGAACTTTAGGGCTGTCTGACCATATTTCTTCTTTCTAGGGCATACATTGGTATGCCCTAACAACAGCCTGTGTGCTATTAGTACACACGCTAATGTACTGGCATAAAGATATATGTATAAATGCTTGTTCACCCGATCATTGGCCCGTGTTAAAGAGCCTTTACTCTTGAAGGAAAACCTTTCTGTATATGTAACAGGGCTCATGCACTTGGCCGTAACAGGTGCATGATCTCTCTATTGTACCTTGTTATGCCTCCATTTTCAGATGGAGGTGTACGCAGGTTTTTTTTCTATCGGATCTAAGTATATATTAACATATCTGATTCTGTTTGAAAATAACTTGTTTAACTATATTCACCAAGATAAAGTGTTCCACACCCACCAAGGTTGTTCAATTTATAGTGTCACATACTCATGTATTGTCTTCACCATGTTCCATAGAAGGTATTAAAATAACATTATTGTCACGACACGGGGTGTGGATCCACTGGACCATACCGCGTAGCGGGATAGCAGCTGGCCAACTAGGTACAAAATAATGTCTATAGTCCAGAACGGGTACCTGAGGCAATGTAAACAGTAGCGGAGACACAACTTGACTTTCACTGTAGATGGCACAGTAGATGCAGCGGAAGACACGACTTGACTCTCACTGTAGATACGATAGCACGGGATACAGGGTACAGGCAGCAGGAGCGGGTAACACTGGGAGACCATTTGCAAAACAAACTGTAGGTATACAACAACGCTCAGGCAAGGAACAAGTGGGCAGAGCACTTTTTATAGTCCAGCAGCATTCTGGGCTAATACTGATGATAGACAGCTGGATGCGTACTGGCCCTTTAAGGCCGAGCATGTGTGGGTGCGCCCGCCCTGCGGGAACCATTTACAGAACCCGGAAATGAGTGCCGGCATCTCCCTGGAGGGAGATGCTGCTAGGAACACAGACGTTCATGTCCGGAGCCGTCAGATGGTAAGTCTGAACGACGGTCCGCAGCCATGGACGTTACAATTATATTGAGAGATTGGATTTCATGGACAATTTTAAGAACGCTTGTCTTTATTTCTAAGTACAATGCAGTCCTTTTGCAATTGTCTCAATATTTCAAGAGAGATGACTTGTATCAGTGTTTTTTTTAGCTAACATTATGTTTGGCCTTTTCATCTATAATCTATCTTCCTGTTTAGCTAACTACTTTGGGTGGTAGAGCTTTTTTCAAAAGTATTAGGGTATGATCACACAGGGCGCATATATCTGCCCTGGTCCTTGCAGGAAATTCCAGCTGAAAAACCGCACACAATAGTAATGCAGTTTTTCGGCCCATATGTCCACTGCGGAAAACAGTACATATAAAAAAATAAAGTCTATACTTACCCATAGCCATGTCGATGCGCCCCTCTGACGTCCTGCTGCTCGGCCTCCTGGGATGATGTTTCATCCCATGTGACCGCTGCAGCCTGTGATTGGTGCGTGAATCATGGACAGCATGCGGATGATGTTCAAATCTTATCCACTTTGCTGCTACTGTAATTTTATTTATCGACAAGGGAGAAAAGAAAACCTGGACCCCGCATCCACTTGCTATACTTGATCTTTTGCGGCTGAGCAAAATTAAAAAAATGTAGGAACATGAGGCCTCGGTAGTCAATGCAGGGTCGGAGGGATCCATCTTTCTTCTTAACAAAGAAAAACCCAGCTCCGGCCGGGGATGAGGATTTACGTATGAAGCCCCTCTCAAGATTCCCCTTAATGTAGGCTGACATAGACTGGGTCTCAGGCAAGGGGAGAGGGTATACTCTACCACGAGGAGGGGACGAATCAGGAACCAAGTCGATAGGGCAATCATACGCTCAATGTGGAGGCAATGTTTCTGCTTCCTTCTTGTTGAAGACATCCGAGAACAGAGAATAACAAGGAGGCAACCCTGCCAGTGACTGATGCAGAGGAGACTGAGGCGGATGGACATGCACCAGACAGCAGTCGAGACACTTGGGACCCCACTGGAGAACCTCTCCAGAGTTCCAATCCAGGACAGGGGCGTGTCGACAGAGCCAAGGCAAACCCAGCAGCACAGGGTTGACGGCCTTGGGAAGGACAAACAGGGAAATAAGCTCAGAGTGAAGGACTCCCACTTGGAGTCTTAACGGCTTTGGTCACAGACAAAACTGGGTCAGGCAAAGGCAGTCCATTTACCGAGGCAACGATCAACGGCCTTTCCAGCAGAACAGTAGGCAACTGAAGAAGATCCACAAGGTCTTGGCAGATGAAATTTTCTGCAGAGCCAGAGTCCAGGTGGGCAGAGACCGGATGGGGCCTCTCACCAGCGACGATGGTCACAGGAATGCCTGCGCTGTTTCTCTTGAATGGACAGTTTAAGCCGATCCACCTGCATCGGAAACCTCGGGCGGAGCACAAGAAGAAGGCAAGAGGGGTTGCTGGAAGTTGGGCGCCAGTCTAGGAAGCCGTCTCTCCTGTCTCTCATGAGGTTCTTAGTAAACATTTTGATCAAACTGTATAAGCCCACTTGCCACTAAACGGCGACCCCTTTAAAGTGGGTCCCTACTCTATCAAGAGCAGTATCGCTTGGCAACCAGCTCCGCTGCAACACAGCACCTGCAGAGGGAGCAACCTAGGAGACCAGCAGCATCCATACTGCCTGTCTAAGCCACCTTGACTCTGGGCCACGTTCCCCCACCGATACAGCAAGCACCACAGCAACAAAGATCACCACATAACACCACAAAAATGTGAACAGATGGAAAAAGCTCAGCTTTCCTTGTAGTCCCAGGGGCCAAATTGAGAACGAATTGGTAGAAACCCTTATGCAGTCTCCTGCTATTTAAAAACACCTGGGCCAAATGGGTGGAATGATGATACCACAAATAAAGACAGACTATATATATTGTATATCCACAAGGGAGAAAAGAAACCTGGATCGCACATCCACTTGCTATACGTTATCTATTGTGGCCCGCCATGAAGTGGCAAGTGGGCTTATACGATTTGATCAAAATGTTTACTAAGAACCACATGTTCGTACATTTTTTTAATTTTGCTCAGACGCAATAGATCAAGTATAGCAAGTGGATGTGCGGTCCAGGTTTCTGCTCTCCCTTATGGATGCTACTGTAATTACGCTGCAGATTTTCCACAATGAAAATCCGCAGTATTTATGCTACTTGTGGACTTACCCTTATAGTATAGAGCGACATACTCAACTACTTTTAGCAAAGGTTTACTTACCGGGGTCTGTCGTCAGGTGAAGGTCCGAGCTGAACACCAGTAGGAAAGACATTTTGCAAACTTTGTCGAACTATTTACATCTAGATTTAATGTTTATTAGTGGAAAAACTGATATCTCTTCTCTTTCACCAGGCCTTTGAAATTAGATACAAAGGAGGTGACTGCCATTCGAACAGACTGATGCAAATGCTCATCTGTGATCCGAGTGCGGTATCTGTTCTTCACCAGATTTATAGTGGAGAATGCAGATTCACAAGTATATGTAGAACCAAACATAGTAAGAACATGGATTGCTATTTTACTCATGTGAGACACTAAATTAGTAACCCTAAGGGTATGTTCACACGTCTTAACAAATTACGTCTGAAATTACAGAGCTGTTTTCAGGCGAAAACAGCTCCTGAATTTCAGACGGTTTTGCAGGTACTCGCATTTTTCACGGCGTCCATTACGGACGTAATTGGAGCTGTTTTTCAATGGAGTCAATGAAAAACGGCTCCAAAAACGTCCAAAGAAGTGACATGCACTTCTTTGATGCGGGCGTCTTTTTACGTGCCGTCTTTTGACAGCGACGCGTAAAATTACACCTCGTCTGAACAGAACATCGTAAAACCCATTGCAAGTAATGGGCAGATGTTTGCAGGTGTAATGGAGCTGTCTTTTCAGGTGTAATTCGAGGTGTAAAACGTCTGAAAATAGGCCGTGTGAACATACCCTTAGGGTAAGGCCACAGGGTGCGTCGTTGACGCGGTTTTGTTGCGGTTTTGTTGTGTTTGAAAACCGCATGCAGACAATTGCATGCGTTTTTTTGCCTCTGTAATGCTGCGGTTCTGTTGCATTTTTAAAGGAAATAATTGATGGACATAGTTTTCACCCGTGTTGAAGTTTGTTAGGCGCTTTCTGTATATAGTTCATTACAATGTGTTGCAGAACTGTTAGCAAAAAACACAAGCGGTTCAGCAACAACTTTGGCAGCTCGGTCATTAACTGCATGCGGTCGGACATTATGAAGATGCAGTCAACCGCACAAAAAACACATTGTAATATAATAGCAGCAGTCTGTCCATAACAAAAATTTACCCATTGTATTCTATTGAAAAATGACTTACTGAAGCTTAAAAATGCAACATAAACGCACCGTGATTGCACCGTGTGGCCTTACCCTTACGTGTAATGACATGTAATGTCATTATTAATTTAGTATTACCTTTGAAATTTCCACTGTCTTCACAGTGGACCACTGACAGAGAGACACAGACACAATGGGAATGCGCTACTGACACTGTGGTTGGCGGTCCTTCTCTGCAGTAACGCGATCCCACCCATCTCTCCGTCGTCCCTTCCCCTTCGCATTCTGCTTCCCTCACTTCCAATATTGGTGGCAGTGGTCTACGTCCCTCCTCTGCTCCAGCGGCACCTAAGTATGCTTTGGAGGTAAAAGCTCACTTATGTGCTGTTAAAAGCTCACCAGTTTAGCCCTAACAATGGCATAAAGGGGTTATAAGGGCATCAAGAGGGGGGAAAAAAACACAAACATGTTTTAACACTTTTATGTGAACATTCAACTACTTTACCGGCAGAAAATTGCATTTTAGTGTTACCGATTCCCGATGTAACACTAGCCACAGGCAGACTTGATTGTTGTTCCTCCTCTTGACATAGATCGCCGCCCATCCGAGAGCATAGTGAAGAAGGGGGCTGGCTTACTTCTGCAGGGATGTCAGAGCGCCAGCCCCCTAATTGTCATGTGAGATAATGACAGGCCAACACTGCTGGAGCTAGCGGTCACATGGGATGATGGCAAGCTGACACCACTGTAGGGGGAGACCGCTCTCAGTCACGCGGCATGTGTAGGCGCGTCATTATTGCAACCAGAACTACAGGACTTCCAGTGATCTGGGAGGGTATGACAAAACAGGGAAATGGCGCAATAATTAAAATATATGTATTTTCCCGGATAACCCTTTTAATACAAAGTGCTGCTTACCAGACCAGATAGCAGAGGTTCAGATAACTGGCGTCGGTGGACCGGGTTCAGACCGCGGTCCCCCAGCTGAGGACCCCTGGTATAGAGTATGGATTCTGAAACTTTCTCAGTCCAGGGAACCACAAAAAGCTTAAACCCCCATCTTACCTATCGATAGCCGTAATATTGGATCTAATTCCCCTGCAGAGCTGGACTATTCCATGGGATAATTGTGCTTGTATTCCAGAGGCAAGGTCTTTGAAGTTAGTTTTGATGGAAAGCAAATATAATATCTTTGCTTGGTCATTGTGAGGGTGCATTTGAACACAGTAAGTTGTACAGTGCCCTCTGCTGGCTGCCATTCAGTACAGCACACAATTATGTGCATCTAAGCTACTTTTTTGTCAACCAAGCAAACAAGATACAAAGATAGTCTAGCTTGATTTTCTCTATATTTTAAAGAGGGTTGCACAGAGCATAATATTATGTGTTATCTGCACGGCACTGTATTACAGAGTTATAGAAAAAAAATAGTTCCATATAATGGGATCTGATGTCACGTACCACAATTTTTTTTCTGTCCTTATGAGTTATTTAGAAAAAACCTCTGTATGAAATCTGAATCATATAGAGCTACAGAAGGTACATTATTTAACTTGCATGGTGAATACTAGCAAAATTGAATAAATTAAAACGCCAAAATCGCTGTTTTTTGGTCACCTTAGCGGTGAAAAAAATGTAAAAAAAAGAGATCAAAAAGTTGTACGTACCAAAGAAATTATACCAATAAAAACTACAGCCCTCCCACTGCTCAAGAGAGGAGAATTTTTTTTTATGGCTCTCAGAATGTAGTGAAACAAAACAATTTTAGCTCCGATCCTGGCAGTTACAGTAGGGTCTCAGCTGTAATATACAGATGGCAACTGGCGGTGATGGTGCGGGCTCCGCTTCTGAGCCCACGCTATCACCGCAACGTAACAGTACTGCAGTTTGTGGGAAGCCCTTACCGACAGCTCCGTATATATACGGTGGGTGTCGGGAAGGGGTTAATATATATTTTTTTTTTACACTACTAAAATCTTTATTAAACTTTTTTTTTACACATTTTATTATTTCCCCTAGGGGATTATTGTATTGCAGTATATTGTGATTATTACAGGGTCCTGTTAAGCAGGGCTTAACAGGAGATAAAGAAAGGCAGTCCTGGGGGCCTTTATTAGGCCCCTGGGCTGCTATGACAACCATCGGCACCCCCTGATTGCGTCACAGGGTTCAATGAGCTGTCGGAGGGGGGAACGTCCTCTCTTTCTAAAGTCTTAGATGCTGCAATCATGATTGAGCGCAGCATCTAAGGGGTTAAACGTACAGGAAAATGGCAATCGCTGTTACTGTCCGTTAGTCCCGGGTATCAGCTGTAATAAACAGCTGACACCCGCTGCGTACTGAGCCGACTCAGCGGATGAGCCTGCTCCAAACATCACCCCCGCACCGCGACGTGGTGCCGGTAGGGGTTAAAAAAAAGGAGCTGTCAGAAAAATGTAATTTCAGTCCTTAAAGCAAGCAGAAAGAGAAATGCAAATGCTATTTATCTAAAAATATGGAAAAATTCTGTTCTTGGTGTAATAAGAAGCCACCAGAACAATTGAAACCAGATTTAGGACAAATTCAGGATTTTTTACACCAGGGTTCAGATTTGGGCCTTAGTCCTAACACACTAAGGGCATGGCCAGCCGTGGCGTATTTCTGCCGACACTGTCCGCATCAATGCCGCACATAATCTGCGTTGCAGATTCTTTTGCGGCTTTGCCTAAAATGTGCAGGAAATTGATGCGGATTAGCCGTTGCGTATTCAGGTGAAGAGTACTTCCCTTCTCTCTATCAGTGCAGGATAAAGAGAAGGGGCAGCCCTTTCCCTAGTAAAAGTAAAAGAAACTCATACTTACCCAGCCGTTGTCTTGGTGACACGTCCCTCTTTCGACATCCAGCCCGACCTCCCTGGATGACGCGGCACTCCATGTGACCGCTGCAGCCTGTGATTGGCTGCAGCCATCACTTGGACTGAAACGTCATCCCGGGAGGCCGGACTGGAGGAAGAAGCAGGGAGTTCTCGCTAAGTATGAACTTCTATTTTTTTTACACGTTGATCTATATTGTGATCGGTAGTCACTGTCTAGGGTGCTGAAACAGTTACTGCCGATCGTTTAACTCTTTCAGCACCCTGGACAGTGACTATCTCCTGACGTCTCCTAGCAACGCTCCCGTAATTACGGGTGCATACACGTAGTCACCCGTAATTACGGGAGCCCCATAGACTTCTATGGGCTTGCCCGTGCCGTAATTACTGCCCGTGATTACGGGCGTTTATACGTTCGTGTGCATGGGGCCTCAGTCTGGCTATAGACCTAGAAATACATAGGTCCAGCCAGAATGAAGTAATATCCTGTTCGAAAAAAACAATACTCAATGCAACACACATAACATTTCATTGCAGAATTTTGAATCTCCATTGAAGTCAATGGAGAAATTCCGCAATGAGTCCGCAACAAGTCCGCTACACGTCCGCAACAGCCAGTGTATGCTGCGGACACCAAATTCTGCACCGCAGCCTATGGTCCGCAGCAGAGTTTTCCGCCACGTCAGCACGAACCCTTAGGGCATGGCCAGACATGGCGGAATTGCTCTGGAATTCCGCTGCGGACAGTCCGCTGCGGTAATCCGCAGCGGACATATTCTCCATTGGTTTCCACACCTTTTCAGTTAGGTTTGTGCTGACGTGGCGGAAAACTCCGCTGTGGACCATAGGCTATAGATCAACGTGTAAAATATAGAAGTTCATACTTACCGAGAGCTCCCTGCTTCTTCCTCCAGTCCGGCCTCCCGGGATGACGTTTCAGTCCAAGTGACGGCTGCAGCCAATCACAGGCTGCAGCGGTCACATGGACTGACACGTCATCCAGGGAGGTCGGGCTTGATGTCGAAAGAGGGACGTGTCACCAAGACAACGGCCGGGTAAGTATGAATTTCTTTTACTACGGAAAGAGCTGCCTCTTCTCTTTATCCTGCACTGATAGAGAGAAGGGATGTACTCTTCACCTGAATACGCAACGGCTAATCCGCATCAATTTCCTGCTCATTTTAGGCAAAGCTGCAACAGAATCTGCAACGCAGATTATGTGCGGCATTGATGCGGACAGCGTCGGCAGAAACACGCCACGTCTCGCCATGCCCTTAAGGACCAAGTGGCAGCTTTAAGTTCGTTTTTCGATCAGTCCTTTGCAGATCATAGATGAATTAGAAGATTTTTTAAAGGATTGTATAGATTAAAACCCTCAGTCCCTTCTCAGGCTTGACAGTGGGATTTGAACATAGTTTTGAAAGGTCTAGCAAAGACACCATTTGAACCCATTGCGATTACTTCTGATAGACGCCTAGGAGAAATATTCAGGCTCTATCAGTAAAGGAACCATACCTTAAAATTCTAGATGATAGGCTGGTACTAAGGTTAGATCTCACCTTTTTACCTAAGGTGGTTCGGGATTTTCATAAATATCAGGAACTTTTCCTTCCATCCTTTTGTGAAAACCCTAAAAATTTTAAAGCGCGGGAATTTCATACTTTAGATGTTAGAAGAAATACTTGGAGGTTTCAAAAGACTTTAGGTTAGACACAAATCTTCTGAACCAATTTGCTGGTAAAAACAAGGGGGGGGGGGGGAGCTTTAAAAAGCACAATAGCTGGGTGGATAAAATCGACCATTTTATTATGTTATAGTGCAGCCAACCTTCAAGCTCCTGAAATAATCAGAGCACATTCCACTCGTGCAGTCGCCTCTTCCTGGGCGGAAAGGGAGGCTCTTCACTGGACCAAATTTACAAAACTGCTACATGGCCGTGTTAATACCTTTGTTAAATATTATAGATTGAACCTTCAATCTGTTTGTGATCTTGCATTTGGTCTCAAGGTCCTGCAGCCAGTCATCCCTCCCTGAATTATTTTTATATGGTAATTGTCCAGGTGTGGCCATCATGGGGGACTACATGGAAAAATTAGAATTATTCTCACCGTTAATTCGGTTTCCATGAGTCCACCATGACGGTCCTTATATACCCCCCTTTTTTTATTTGATTATGTGGTTTTCCCTAAAAGGGTATAAGGTAAATACCAGTTAATCCTATATAGTGATTTGGAAACCACTGGTGGGTGGAGGTGGGGAGGGGCATTCTAAGCTCTCTCTATTTCCTGTCCCTATAGAAGTCTCTATTTCCGGTCCCTGCAGGTGTGGCTGTCATAGTGGACTCATGACAACTGAATTAACGGTGAGAATAATTCTCATTTTATTTAACACACCTATATTTTCCACAGCACTGTACAGTAATTTACATGGTAGAATTACAGTCCTGGCCAAAAGTTTTGCGACTGACACAAATTTTGTTTTTTTACAAAGTTTGCTACTTCAGTTTTTATAGTGGCAATATGCATTAATTCTAGATTGTTACGAAGAGTGATCAGATGAATTGCAATTGATTGTAGTCAGTCCTTGCCATGAAAATTAACTTAATCACAAAAACCCAATTTCCACTGCATATTAGCCCTGCCACAAAATGACAGGCTAACATAATTTCAGTGATCTTCTGGTTAGCTCAGGAGAAAGTGTAAGGCAGCTGATATCACTCTGTCATGCGGATTTAATTATAAGAGCAGACAGGTTGTTTTAAAAGGGGGATGGTGAATCATTCTCTTCTTCTGTTAACCATGGTTACCTCCAAGGAAACATGTGCAGTCATCATTGCTTTGCATCAAAAGGACTTTACAGACAAGGACATTGCTGCTTGTAGGATTGCCCCAAAATCCACCATTTATTCGACCATCAAGAACTTCAAGAAGAGAGTCCCGCAAGTGCCAGGATTGTCTCCTAAAAAAGATTCAGCTACAGGATCAGTTAAACACCAGTGGAGTTTTGGAGGCTGACCTGGTGTCAAGAAGGGCAGCAAAGAAGCTACTTCTCTCCAAGAAAAACATCAAGGACAGACTGACATTCTTCAGGAAGTAGAGGTATTGGACTGTAGAGGACTGGGGTAAAGTTACCTCTGACGAAGCCCCCTTCTGACTGTTTAGGACATCTGGATAAATGATTGTCTGGAGAAAAAAACATGAGTCCTGTGTCATTCCAACAGTAAATCATCCTGAGACCATTCATATGTGGGGTTGCTTTTCAACCAAGGGAGTGGGCTCACTCACAATTTTGCCTAAGAACATATCCATGAATAAAGAATGGTATCCAAACATCCTCCAAAAGCAACTTCTCCCAACGATCCAGGAGCAGTTTGGTGAGAAACAATGCTTTTTCTAATAACTAAGTGGCTCGGTGAACAAAAGATTGAAATTTTGGGTCCATGACCAGGGAACTCACCAGATCTCAATCCCATTGAGAACCTGTGGTCAATCCTCAAAAATGAGGGCACTATGGAATTGTTTACAGAGGGCACTGTGGCATTACCTAGAGAGGGCACTGTAGCATTATCTAAAAAGGGGCTGCCCAATCTTCATATTCTTGTGTCTGCCAAATGTTGCCAACTGAGCAGCCAGACTGCATTACAGCGACACTTAAACTGGAAAACTGGATTGTTAAAATTAGCATGTGGAGTAAACATGCAAATTTCTGATAAGTTTAAACCTAGCGGTATTATTATAGTAATGTAGTATTATTATAGTAATGTAGTAATGTTATAGTAATATATTATTATTATAGTAATGTAGTATTGTTATAGTAATGTAGTATTATAGTAATGTAGTATTATTATAGTAATGTAGTATTGTTATAGTAATGTAGTATTATAGTAATGTAGTATTATTATAGTAATGTAGTATTGTTATAGTAATGTAGTATTATAGTAATGTAGTATTATTATAGTAATGTAGTATTGTTATAGTAATGTAGTATTATAGTAATGTAGTATTATTATAGTAATGTAGTATTGCTATAGTAGTGTAGTATTGCTATAGCAGTGGAGTATTTCTATAGTAATGTAGTATTGTTATTATAATAATGTAGTATTGTTATAGTAATGTATTACTATAGTAATGTAGTACCGTTATATTAATAATATCATTATAGTAATGTAGTATTGTTATAGTAATGTAGTATTATTATAGTAATGTAGTATTATTATTATAGTAATGTAGTATTATAGTAATGTAGTATTATTATAGTAATGTAGTATTTTTATAGTAATGTAGTATTGTTATAGTAATGTAGTATTATTATAGTACTGTAGTATTGTTATAGTAATGTACTATTATTATAGTAATGTAGTATTATTATAGTACTGTAGTATTGTTATAGTAATGTACTATTATTATAGTAATGTAGTATTATTATAGTAATGTACTGTAGTATTATTATAGTAATGTAGTAGTGTTATAGTAATGTAGTATTATAGTAATGTTATAGTAATATAGTATGGTTATAGTAATGTAGTATTATAGTAATGTAGTATTGTTATAGTAGTTCAAATACCAAATTGATTAACAATAATTTTGTATTGTATCAAATTTGATTGTAATGCGGCCCGTCAACTTCACATTTTATCTATCTACCCGGCCGAGCTTGAGACCACAAATCTAGATCATTGTGTGTAGGCAACAGAGTACGAATTGTTGTGAAAACACGTGTGAAATAATACAAAACACATACATGCTTCAGATACCCTGTTCCTTGCTGTTTAGCAACAGTACCAGGTTGTTTTGTACAAACAGCTTTATCCCACACAAGAATGTATTAGGTTATATTCACAGGACAGTGAAAAAAATGTCCATTAAAAACGGATCAACTGTCAGTTTTTCATGGTCGTTTTGCATCAGCGTGTCTCTAAATTTGTATCCGTTTCCAGTCCGTCTGTCCGTTTTTAATGGCCGTTTGACATCCATTTTGCATCCGTTTTTCATGGCCGTTAAAAAAACTGATGAATTTAATTTGTCAGGGCCTGTTCACATCAGTGTTGGCTTTCCGTTCCGGGGTTCCGTCTGAGGTTTCCGTCGGGTGAACCCCGCAACGGAAAGTTAAACTGAAACCACAGCTTCCGTTTCAGTCACCATTGATATCAATGGTGACGGAAACATTGCTAATGGTTTCCGTTAGTCACCATTCCAGCAGATTTCCGTTTTTCTGACGGAATCAATAGCGGAGTCGACTGTCAAACAGTTGACAGTATCACATGTGGGCCCTGTATCTAAGCCTAACACGTGTTACTAATCGGTTTTTTTGTGTTTGTGTTTTCTTACAGGTTTGCTCGTTGGACTACGTCGGATTCAAGGACTACTTCGATGACGGCTTTTTTTATTATCAATAAAATGGTTAATGAGGGTTGTGTGGTTTTTTTTTATTTCAATAAAATACTTTAATTATGTCTTTGTGTTTTTTTTAAACTATATTACTACCGCCTTAGTAATGGCCACTGGGAAGAGCCAGGTAAGATCCAGCACCCGACCATCTGTAGTGATGTTTGGGCAATGGGGCGGCCGCAGGCTGGTATTATCGGGCTGAGAAAGGCCAGAAACATCGGTCCTCCCCCCCCCCCCCCCGGTAATGCTAACCTGCTGCTGCTTTATTGTATCTGGCTGGGTATGAAAAACGTGGGGGACCCTACGTCAGTTTTAAAGAAAAAAAAAATAAATTGGAAAAAAAGATGTAGGGTGCCCCCCCATTTTCATAGCCACACAGATACAACACAGCAGCAGCAGCCTATCATTACCAGGGTGGGGAGGGTCACTGTTTTTGGCCTTCCCCAGCCTAATAATACCAGCCTGCCGCTGCCCCGGTACCCGACCATCACCACAGATGGTCGGGTAATGGTTCGTACCTGGCTCTTCCCAGTACCCCTGGTGGCGGTGGGTACCGGGGTAATAATGGGGGTTAGTGTTCGCCTCTGCACCTGCTAACATTAAGCCCCGCCTTAGTAATGGACGTCGTCAATCAGCCGGCAGCTATTACTAAGGCGGTAATAATAAAGTTTAAAAAAATCCAAAGATATAGAAAAAATATTTGATTGAAATAAAAAAACACACACAACCCTCATTAACCATTTTATTGAGAATAAAAAAAACGCTGTCATTGAAGTAGTCCAACAACCGAACCTGTAAAAAAACAAGAAAATAATTAGTAAAACATAAAAAAGCAAAACAATTATTATACTTACCTTTCCTGGTCCAGCGCTGGAGCCGCAATGTCAGTGAGCTGGGCCCTATATCTAATCGTATCATGTGTGAAACTGTCTGCTGAGCCACTGTATCTAATCCCATCATGTGTGATACTGTCTGCTGAGATGTGTATCTATTCCTATCATGTGTGATACTGTCTGCTGAGCTGTGTATCTAATCCTATCATGTGTGATACTGTCTGCTGAGCCCCTGTATCTAATCCTATCCATAGTTTATAGGGTCGTAGTGCTATAGATATGCTGTCTCCTATACACACACACATTTTTTTGGGGGGACAGATATGTATTGGGGCTATTTCCCCTTGACGTTTTAAGTCCTTAGTGACGCCCCTGGCTGCTAGTGCTGCATTGTTGGGTCACTTAGGAGACCCAGCGATGCAACTGAAAGCTGCGGGCCGTCGGCCATGAGAAGTTTGCAGGGGGGGCCCAATAAGAACTTTTGCATCGGGGCCCATGAGCCTTTAGCTATGCCCCTGCATCTACCTGTGACTACATTGAATCTGTCTGGCCAGCAACTACTCCGTTAACGCGGATTACCCTAGTGGGTCCACAAACCTGATGGTCGTGACATATGCCAGCCAAGGGGTGACATAAGGAAAAGTGTCAAGATGTGCCAAACTTATCATACAGCGTGTGACACTGTGATAAATTTTCTCACCAATGGTCAGACAACAGCACACATCTTCAAAAATTGTCAAAAAAAAGGTTTTTTTTTTATTCGTCAAAGATCAAGCAAAAAATGGCAACGTTTTGACCCATTATATGTGTGGGGTCTTTTTCGGGACCTGTGCTGCTTTACTTCCTTTTAGTATTGTGATAAATTTGACACAGTTTCTGCCTGCCTGGTCTAGTTTTATCCTGTCTAACTTTAAGACAGTATTAGTAAATCTCCCCCACTGTCTTTGCGGATTATTCTTATGATAGCTGACACCTACAGGCTCATTTCTTCAGCTTGCGGCTGGCTCTGTTTATATGGCTCTTTGGTTGGCAGTCCAGGATAGCTTTCATGTACAGTAAATTCTCCTCCTTTCCTGACCAGTCTGTGTAGCAGCTATACCCCTCCCAAATGCTGCCTATGTTTGTGGATAAACAAAAAGCTCAGAACAGAAATGAGGAAGAACTGTGACATAGAAACTGGGAGCAACTCAACACAAGAACACACAAGACAGGAGACAGCTTCAACCAGGAGACCATAGACAATAATGCAGGACTAGTGACCCACACAGCAAGGGACAAGTCTGGCAGATAAGAGATTTTAAGAGCACTGTAGGTCAGACGTCAGATCACCACACAAAGGTAAGCTTGTAATAATATAGTCAATATGGAGATACAGCTTTAACTCATGCATAATAAACATATTTGAAGTGAAGTGGCGTGAAAAGTAATTTTTTTTTAAGTGTAGTCTGTTATGACTCGATAGCGATAGTGAAATTGATACCTGGTCTTCCATGGTGGAGTTGTAATGATCTGTCTGTAGCCCTGTTTATTTCACATTGAAAACAAAATTACCAGTAAACTATAAATCACATTAAAATACAAAAACAAAATTGAATATCTTTCTATAAAATGCAAGATATTTACGACTTGATGAACATTTAAGGCACGGATCCGGTGCCAATGGTTTCAGTTTGTCTCCGTTGTCCAAGTGTTCCATCGTTTTGACGGGATGAATACCGTAGTCGACTACGCTATTGATTCTGTCAAAACGATGGAACCCTTGGACAACGGAGACAAACTGAAACCATTGGCACCGGATCCGTCACTTTTGAAATCAATGGTGATGGAAACGGAAACCTATGGTTTCCGTTTATGTCAGTCAGGGCTCCGTTCCGACAGAAAGCTCAGACGGAACCCTGATGCAGATGTGAACATAGCCTAAATTAGCCGATTATAGACATTGACTATAGTTTAATGCTTTTTCGTTTTGTAAATATATTTTTTTATTATTATTATATTCGCAAATGAAATGGTTAAGAGTGTTTAGGCTTTGTCCACATCTGTGACAGAGCCTACTCCGTTCATTCTGTCAGATTGGATGGAAAGAATAGCACTGCATTTAGTGCTATTCTTCCCATTAATGCGACGGACACCATGATGGAACCAGACAGACACCATTACATATCAATGGAGCCCATCAGGTATCGGTAGTATCCGTACGTTCTAGATGGAAACCATGACGTAAATGTAAAAGAGAGCCTAAGGCACCCATACACATTAGACGCAACTCGGCAGAACCCGCTGATTTCACTGGATAGGCCAACAATCTAATTTTTCTTAGGGCTTCCCAACAACAGGCAGATGTCAGAGGAAAGAATAATCGGACATATTGTATTTCAACATATCTGATCCTTTGTTCCTATGGGAGATAAGCCGAGTGTGCATGTTTATGGGGGTGTCAGGAGAAATAACTGTTGGCTCACATGTTGCCACCGTCCAATTGAGGAAATGTTGACGTGTGGCAATCTTAATAGCAGAAATTGTTTTATACATCTGATTTGCGGTTTTCTGCAATATGTAAATGTGATTTTTACAAACTCCATTCAGATGTATGGAAGTTTCGGAAATTTTTGCTACAGAAATCTATTACTTGTGTACACTTAGGGTATGTTCACATGGCTTATTTTCAGCCATTTTTCGGGCTTTAAACACCCCGGAAAACGGCTGAAAATACTGAAGCTGAACGCCTCCAAACATCTGGCCATTGATTTCAATGGGAAAAATGTCATTTCATTCCGACGGGGCGTTTTTTTACACGGCCATTTGAAATAACGGCGTGTAAAAAAACGCTGCATAAAAAGAAGTGCATGTCACTTCATGACCTGTATTTGGAGCAGTTTTTCATTGGAGTGCGGAACAAGCACCTCTTCTAGTTGGAAGGAAACAGTTTGAGGGATGGGGTTATAAAAGGTTGGAATCTCTGCGAAGTTGGGAACTACAAAGAACTGGGAATATAATGCAAACCTCTTCAAAGCTAAACGTCCTACAGTAAACATGAAGTAGGGTTTTTATTTGAGTACTTTTTCACGGAGTACTCCGTATAGAACAGATTTTAGTATTGTATGTGACTAGTATCGGTTATCACTGCTTACAACTTTGTTTTCCACAGACAGTTCACTATGGCCATGTCCCCTGAGGCGTTCCAGGAGGTAGAAACCACTACTTGTCTCCTGAGTGGCGTTTCCTCAATTGCTTCGAAGATAAGTCGGGCATTTTTATCTGTACTTTTCTTCATTCGCTTTGGAATTTTGCTGGTTGGATGTAAATCAATATGGCAGGATGAAGAAAACGATTTCATTTGCAACTCTTCAAGGTTATTATGTTTGCCAAGTTGTTTTGATGAGTTCTCACCCATCTCCTCCTTCAACCTTTTCGCATTACAAATGGTGGCACTGCTTACACACTCACTATGTGTGGCCTGCTTTTCTCGCCCTGCCTTTCAGGCAAGGGAAGGCTGGTTACAAGTCCAGCTTAGAAGAAAGAAAGTACAGTTCAACCTTCATGTTTTTGGACTGATAAGTAGGATGCTTATTGAGTTCCTCTTCATCCTAACGTACTATAAAGTAACAGAGGGTTTTGTACACCGAAGGACAATTCATTGCCACTCTACACTGTGCGAAAAATCTGTTATATGCACAGATGTAAATTCAACTGTGAAGAATATCTTCAGCTTGTGTCTGTGTGCAGCGTCTGCCACCAGTGCCATGATCTGCCTGTGGGAACTAATAGCCAGCTTACCATTTGTACAGCATATAAACAGTTCATCAACCATTCAGACACCATGTAAAAAGCAGCACTTCTAGATGATTCAGTATTTGCCACTTGTTCTCCTGCAGCATGTTTTATTGCGGAATCTATCAATGGATATGAACAGCCAGTAAATGTCATTATCTGCAACATGAAGAAACATTTACACACAACTTTTGCTTCCCCTCCTAGTAACAGATGTCAGTGGAGGCCATAAGCTTCCAAGGGATACATGAAGATTAGGGACCAAAGTCCACGAGCACTTCCTCTGTATTCCAACTACAATTATCTATGATCACTGCGCGTTGGGTGCTGTATTCCTGCTGTACTACTGCAAATAAGCACCAAGTACAGTGTGTAGTTGAATCTAAGCTGAGCTCAATATGTTAGGTCCCGTTCACATCATGTTTTTTTACACTATGTTTAGTGTGTACACCAGAAAAACTCCCGACGTACGTGCTACTCGTGTCCATAGGGCTCCATTAGCCCGACAGAGAGTCCTTTTGGCTTCCGTCAGGCTGGTATATATATATATATTTTTGATGTATGGAATAGAGTAGTAGACTACAACATATAAGAGGATCGTTATTAACATGGGAGTCTATGGGAGATTATACCACTGTATGGCACACGTCACAGGCTTCCGTTAAACTTATACGTCATAAGCTTTTCATGAAGTATACATTATATGGATGCTGTAATAGCCTTTTGGTGACCGATGCTGAACAGTGGCATCTGTCACCCATAGGCTATTATGGCATCTGTTTAATATATACCATACTTTACGAAAAGATCATGAAAGTTCATGAAGTATACGTTAAATGGATCCGATAATAGTTTATGGGTGACGGATGCCAAACGTAGGACAAAAAACATGATGTGAACATGATGACAGGTGTTGGCAAACTTTGTTTTAGCTTAAGATTAACTAATGCGTATGGCTTCCTTTTATTGACGCCAAGCACCTCTCAAGCCATCATATTGTAAACAAATGAACGTTGATCAAAGTCCTAGGTAACTCAAATGTCATCTGTGTTGGGTGAATAAATACTCTATGCTATTCTTGATCACTGTGGATCATTCTTTATACAATATAATTGACTTGCTAACAGCCATTGATAGATAGTAACAGAGATGTAAATAGAGTTCTTAGGGCCATGGCAAGATTCAGAATTGGCCACAGTCTCCACTGACAGAACACCAAATATACTATTCTTTCAGGTACAAACTTGTGTGTTGATTAATTTCATAATATATATCTGTAGGGGAGTTGTTTTCTGACGTATTAATCTGGCTGCAAGCAAACACCACTAGGTAGAATTAACTGCATATGGATTTATACAGCTAGTAATGAACTCTGTGCTTCCCCTAGTGGCGGCTGCAGGAAGCCTAAATAACAGTGTCACAGTAAAGCCCCTTTAAAGGGAAGGTGTCACGAAAAAAAATTTTTTATATGTTATTGCTTTTAGTATGTCATTAAAATTAATTTTATTTATTTGTGTTTTTGTGTTGTACTTTTTTCTTTCTTTTACTTCTCAATGGGGGCTGCCATTTTTTTTTCATCTCTGTATGTGTCGATTAACGACACATACAGAGATGGAATACGGCACATACATCCCCATAGAGAATGCGAATAGGAGCCGTTCCATTCACTATAGCGTACGTCGTCCGTGTGGGAACGGCGCATGTGCCGCTCCCACACAGTCCAAAAGGAAGGTCTTCGGCAGAGCGACATCCGGCGCAATTTTCATGTGGACCGGAAGCCGCGGCCGAACAGTAAGATGATTACTTCCGGTCGCGGCTTCCGTCCATATGTTCAGAAGCAAGGACTAGGAGCGGAGGGAGCGGAGGCAGCGGCAGTGACAGCGGCAGGAGCAGGTAAGTTATGTTTGTGTGTGTGTATGTTTGTGTTATACTGTGTGATTACTACTGTATCTAATCCTCCTACACTGTGCATTCGCTCAAAAAATGGCGGCACATAGTGTAGGAGGTTTAAACATTCAACCCCCTCCTTTCTCCTGGCACTAGCCAGGAGGGGGGATTGTTTGAGGACACTAGAGCGAGTGTGTCTTCTTCCAATATCACGCTGAAGACAGCTCACATAGACAATCTATGTGGGCCATCTTTAGCCTAAGGGTATGTTCACACGTAGTGTTTTCAGCCGTTTTTCAGGCCAGAAACGTCCCGAAAAACGGCTGAAAAATCGGAAGCCGAACGCCTACAAACATCTGCCCATTGATTTCAATGGGAAATACGGCGTTCTGTTCCGAGGGGGCGTTTTTTTATACCTCATTTTCCGAAAACAGCGCGTAAAAAGACGCTCGCGAAAAAGAAGTGCATGTCACTTCTTGGGACGTTTTTGGAGCCGTTTTTCATTGACTCCATTGAAAAACAGCTCTAAAAACGGCCATAAAAAAAGCAGCTAAAAACGCAAGTTGCTCAAAAAACGTCTGTTAACCAGGAGCTGTTTTCCCTTGAAAAAAGCTCCGTATTTTCAGACGTTTTTGAGTTTGCGTGTGAACATACCCCCACAAAGAACAGAGATCACAGCCAAAGGTGCTCCTGCACCTTTGTTTCAGCGAAGTTGGGGGTCTCAGCACCCGGACCTCACCAATCCAAACTTTTGATATGTCTCTATGACATAATCAACAGTTTGCAGAAAATGCAGTTACTTTTTAGGGTAGGAACAAACTGGGTATATACACTGCAGATTTTCCGCGACAGATTTCATTGCAGAAAATCCACTGCGTAGTACAGCAGCAGGGGGGATGTGATTTGAACAAATCTCATCCACACACAGCGGAAAAAAACTGCAGAGAAACCGTTCATAAATTGACCTAAAAATAAACACGTTTATTTTAGACGTTTCACCAATAGAAACCGCACAGACAAAAAAACGCATAGGAAACCACGGCAAATCACTGTAAAACATTGTGGTTTTGCCACGATTCTTGATGCGTTTTTTTACAGTGCGGCCAAATACTTCTCATCTAAATGCACCCTTGCAGTCCCATTAAAATTGGAAAACCCTTCTGAAAATATCACCTTTTTTTTTTACTGTAGATTTTGAATTTATGACTCAAGGATCCTGAGTTATGTGCCAACTATATTTACTTAAAGAGGATCTGTCACCACATTATAAGTGCCCTATGTCCTACATAAGAAGATCGGCGCTATAATGTAGGTGACAGTAATGCTTTTTATTTAGAAAAACAATCTATTTTAAACCACTTTATTAGCGATTTTTAGCTTTATGCGTGTTTTACTATATGACCAAGTGGGCGTTGTACAGGGGAGTGTATGACGCTGACCAATCAGTGACCAATCAGCGTCATGCACTTCTCTCCATTCATTTACACTGCACTAGCGATATAGTTATATCATTATGTGCAGCTACATACACAAGCCCTAACATTACTACAGTGTCCTGATAATATTAAACACAAAAAGGGGGGCTCCTTTTGCAAATAGTGTCAAGGGTTAGATGCTGTAAGCGTGGAGCATACTACCAAAATAATCTATTTAGGAAGGCACTCCTAGATAAGCATTTTATACACAAGAAAGAACGAGGAGTATAGAGGCCATATAATAAAAGAAATCTTTATTACATAGGTTATACACATAACACTGAAGAATTATTAAAAAAGGTACAGTTGGAAAGAGTGACTCTGTGAAATATCCATTGCAGAAGGGCAGGCTCAGTTATTAAGGTATATAGATACAGGAAGGTTACCAATAGCATGTGTGAATAGGGGCAACCATAGATACCAAAGTGCATGACATAATATACATGCACAGAGTTACAGAGTATAGAGGCACAGTAATATACATGTGTAGATCTCTAAGTCGTATCCGATTAGTGTGCAATGTGAAGCTGTCAACATTTAGTATCGTGGTTAGTAAAGTTCGCAATTATAACCCAAATGCAGAAAAGGTATCTTACCCATAATGAGATGTACTTGGAGCCTGACGGACGTATGGAAAAACCCCAACGCGCGTTTCGCAGTGTGCTTCCTCAAGGGGTATAAAGTGTCTGGTGCACGGCAGCCTTAAATGTTATCGAAAACAGGTGTAAGCATATCACCTGATCCAAGGAGGGTGCAGCGCATATCTCCCGCCGTTGTGGAGTGTGGCTGGTCTGCTCCAGGCAAGAATCTGGGACAACCAGGCTTCGTATTGCTCTACTGCCACCTATTGGACGATATTCTGTGAGGACCAGTAAATATCACTACAGGAATTTGGCTGAGAAACTGAATTGTGTGGCCTCCATGTGCCACCGTACAGACTTCTACAGATCCTTCCCACCATTTCTGAGTTGACAAGCTCTTAAACGGCTCTTCGACTGTTCTTCACCATGTGGATCCATCCCACAATAGACAAGTTGATGCCCCATCAGGCGTGTGACATTAAATGAGCCCCATCAAGCATCCGGTGACCTTACTCGCTATTATATCCATTCTCAAAGCTCCGCTCCAGTTTCTTGATGTCTCTTGGATGGACCAACTGGCCTTGAAGCTTTTGACATGAAATGAAGGAACAAGGTAGAAGTTGAGAATTGGGATTTGTGTGATGTTTAGAGACTCGGGACTGCGGTCTAAAGGTCATAAGACCATGTGGTCCAGGTTGGAGACTTGGAAGCAAGAACTGGTTTATTAACTGGTCACCAGTCATGGAGAAAAGGGTTTATATGTTGTCAAGGGTGTCCTGTAATTGGTTGGTCTTCTGGGTGGCATTGTATAACTTAACTGTGGCCTTTAACCCCTTCCCGACATTTGCCGTACATGTACGTCATGGAAAGCATTGACTTCCCGCATCTTGCCGTACATGTACGCCAAATGTTTGGGACCGGCTCAGAAGCTGAGCCGGTGCCATCATCACCGGATCTCAGCTGTATCTTACAGCTGACATCCGGCTGTAACGGCGGGGACCGAAATTAGCTTCGATCCCCGCCATTAACCCCTTAAGTGCAGCGCTCAAACGCGATCACTGCACTTAAGGTGTTTGCAGCTCATCGGAACCCCAGTAATGAAATTGCCGGGGTTCCGGTGGCTGCAATGGCAACCGGAGGCCTAATACTGGCCTCCCGGTCTGCCTAGCACCGAAGCCGGTCAAGATCCGCCCGGCGGCGGAGCCTGATCGGCTTCCGTAGCTGCCGGCAAGATGGCGCCGGGTCAGGAGCTGATCCGGCGTCATCAGCGGTGGAAGTCAGCTGTATGTACCTGTAACGGCAGGAACCGGAGCTAGCTCCGATCCCTGCCATTAACCCCTTCGATGCAGCAATCGAAAGCGATTGCTGCATCGTAGCGGTTACTAGCAGATCGCCAGCCCTGACAGGCAATCAGGACTGGCGACTGCTGTTATGGCAACAGGAGACACAATGGTCTCCTGCTCTGCCATTACGGAAGCCGATTTAGGCCCAGTCGGGAGGCGAAGCCTAATCGGCTTGCTGTCAGTGAATGACTGACAGATCTAATACATTGCACTACATAGGTAGTGCAATGTATTAGAAAAAAATATATATGACCGTTGGACCTTCAAGTCCCCTAGTGGGACTTGAGAAAAAGTGTAAAAAAAGTGTAAAAAAAAGTGCAAATAATGAAAGTTTGAAAACAATAAAAGTTTCAAGTAATCAAATAAAACACAATCCCCCTTTTACTCTTATCAAGTCCTTTATTATTGAAAAATAATAATAAACCATATGTATTTGGTATCGCCGCGACCGTAACGACCTGAGGTATCAAAATATTATATTATTTATTGCACGCGGCGAACAGCGTAAAAAAAAACGTAAAAAACGTTACCAGAGTTTCTGTTTTTTAGTCACTTTGCCCTACAAATGTTAGAATAAAAAGTGATCAAAAAGTCGCACGTATCCAAAAATGGTACCTATAAAAACTATAGCTCGTCCCGCAAAAAACAAGCCATCATACACCTCCGTCGACAAAAAAATTAAAACGTTATGGTTCTCACAACTTGGCGACAGAAAAAATACATTATTTTTACAAAAGTAATTTTATTGTGCAAAAAGTTGGAAAACATAAAAAAGTGCTATAAATTAGGTATCGCCGGAATCGTACTGACCCGCAGAATAAAGTTAACATGTAGTTTATAATGCGTGGTGAACGCTGTATAAAAAAAAAAAAAAAAAAAGCTGTGCCAGAATTGCGTTTTTTTGTTTACCTGGCATCCCAAAAAATAGGATAAAGTCGCATGTACCCCAAAATGGTACCAATAATAACTACAGCTCGTCCCGCAACAAACCAGCCCTCATACCGCTACGTCTATGAAAAATAAAATTAGTTATGGCTCCAATAAGTCAGGAAATAAAAAAATATGCAGTTGTGCCCGAGGGGAACATTTCTTCTGTTTGAAGAGACGATTTATCAAGGACCTAAAATTAGGGAACCAGGAAAGGGAGGGCCCAAACATATCCGCTGGAAGCGACGGTGCCCGAATTATACAAGGACAACACTTCCTAGCAAAATTCCCCAAACTACAAAGGCGCGGAGTGTGGATCAAAAGGGGGATAATAAAGGACGCCATATATCAGTGCGACACCGGCCTGTGCAGAAAGGATTGTGTCACAGCGTAACACACATCTATGGATTATTTTATTGTTTTTTTTTACCCCATTATTATACCACCTGACTATGCCCATTATATACTCCGCCCGGCTTACATATGCCCTACATTATAACCGGAAACACCAGTAAGACTCCAAACAAAACTACTACCAAGCAAAATCCACGCTCCAAAAGCCAAATGGCATTTCCTCCCATCTGAACCCTACAGCGTGCCCAAACAGCAGTTTCCTTCCACATATATGGCACAGTCATACCCGGGAGAACCCTTTTAGCAATTTTTGGGGTGTGTGTCTCCAGTGGCATAAGCTGGGCACGACATATTTGCCACTGAATGGCATATCTAGGGAAAAATATACATTTTTAATTTGCACCATCCACAGCGCATTCATTTATGGAAAAGACCTGTGGGGTGAAAATGCTCACTACACCCCTTAATAAATGCCTTGAGGGGTGCAGTTTCCATAATGGGGTCACTTCTCAGGGGTTTATTTTTATTATTTCACATCTGAGCCTCTGCAGTTGTGAACCAATACTTTGTAAATCGCCAAATTAGGCCTCAATTTTACATGGTACGCTTTCACTCCTGAGCCTGGTCGACTGTCCAGGCAAGAGATTAGGGCCACATGTAGGGTGTTTCTAAAACCAGGAAACCCAGCATAATAATTAGAGAGCTGTCTTGTTATGGTGGCACAAGCCGGGCACCACATATTGTCCACATATCTGTGGAAAAAATCCCATTTTCACTCTGCAACATCGAGTTCACACTAATTTCTACAAAACACCTGCAGGGTTAAAATGCTCACTACACCTCTAGGTAAATGCATTGAGGGGTGTAGTTTCCAAAATGGGGTCACTTCTGGGGGGTTTCCACTGTTTTGGGCCCACAGGCACCCAAAAACCAATCCAGCAACATCTGCACTCCAAATGGCGGTCCTTCCCTTCTGAGCCCTGCCGTGTGCCCAAACAGCAGTTTATGACCACATATGGGGTATTGCCGTACTCGGTACAAATTGCTTTACAAATGTTGGGTTCTTTTTTTTCCTTTATTTGTTGCGAAAATGAAAAAATTTGCGCTAAAGCTACGTCTTATTGAAGAAAAAGGATTGTTTTTATTTTCACTGCCCAATTCTAATAAATTCTATGAAACATCCGTGGGGTCAAAATGCTCACTACGCCCCTAGATGAATTCCTCAAGAGGTGTAGTTTCCTAAATGGTGTCACTTTTTGGGCGTTTTCATTGTTTTTTCCCCTCAGGGGCTTTGCAAATGTGACATGGCCGCCGCAAACCATTCCTGCTCAATGTGATCTCCAAAAGCCAAATAGCGCTCTTTCCCTTCTAAGCCACGCCGTGTCTCCAAACAGCCGTTTATTACCACATGTGGGGCATTGTTTTACTCGGGAGAAATTGCTTTACAAATTTTGTGGTGCTTTTTCTCCTTCAGTCCTTGTGGAAATGAGTAAAAATAAGCTAAACCTACATTTTCTTTGAAAAAATGTAGATTTTTATTTTCAGGGCCTACTTCCAATAATTTCTGCAAAAAACCTGTGGGGTCAAATCGCTCACTATACCCCTAGATAATTTCCTCAATGGGTGTAGTCTCCAAAATGGGGTCACTTGTGGGGGGTTTCCACTGTTTTGTCTCCTCAGGGACTTCGTAAATGTGACATGGCCTCCGCAAACCATTCCTGCTAAACTTGAGCTCCAAAAGCCAAATAGCACTCTTTCCCTTCTCAGCCCTGCCGTGTCTCCAAACAACCGTTTATTACCACATGTGGGGCATTGTTTTACTCGGGAGAAATTGCTTTACAAATTTTGCGGTGCTTTTTCTCCTTTAGTCCTTGTGGAAATGAGAAAAAATTAGCTAAACCTACATTTTCTTTGAAAAAATTTAGATTGTCATTTTCAGGGCCTATTTCCAATAATTTATGCAAAAAACCTGTTGGGTCAAAATTCTCACTATACCCCTAGATAATTTCCTTGAGGTGTGTAGTTTCCCAGATGGGGTCACTTTTGGGGGATTTTGACTGTTTTGGCACTGCAAGAGCCCTTCAAACCTGACATGGTGCCTAAAATTTATTCTAACAAAAATAAGGCCCCAAAATCCACTAGGTGTTCCTTTTGCTTCTGAGGCCGGTGCTTCAGTCCAGTAGCACACAAGGGCCACATGTTGGATATTTCCTAAAACTGCAGAAACTGGGCAACAAATATTGAGTTGCATTTCTCTGGTAAAACCTTCTGTGTTATAAAAAAAATTGTACTAAAAATGTATTTCTGCAAAAAAATATGAAATTTGTAAATTTCACCTCTACTTTGCTTTAATTCCTGTGACATGTGTAAAGGGTTAAGACATTTTCTAAATGCTGTTTTGAATACTTTGAGGGGTGAAGTTTTTAAAATGGGGTTACTTTTTGGGGGTTTCTAATATATAAGGCCCTCAAAACCACTTCACAACTGAACTGGCCCCTGTAAAAATGGCCTTTTGAAATTTTCTTGAAAATGTGAGAAATTGCTGCTGAAGTTCTAAGCCTTGTGATGTCATAGAAAAATAAAAGGATGTTCAAAAAACGATGCCAATCTAAAGTAGACATATGGGGGATGTTAATTAGCAACAATTTTGTGTGGTATAACTGCCTGTCTTACAAGCAGATACATTTAAATTGAGAAAAATGCTAATTTTTGCAATTTTTCGCTAAATTTTGGTGTTTTTCACAATTAAATACTGAACATATCGAGCAAATTTTGCCAGTAACTTAAAGTCCAATGTGTCACGAGAAAACAATCTCAGAATCGCTTGGATAGGTAAAAGCATTCCGGAGTTATTACCACATAAAGTGACACATGTCAGATTTGAAAAATGAGGCCCGGTCAGGAAGGTCAAAAGTGGCTAAAGAGGGAAGGGGTTAAGATGAGAAACTTCTGTAAACCACCTCTGCCTAGAATAATATGGTTAATTCTAATCTTCTCAAGAACTTCCAACAGAACATGCTGGTTAAGATGGAGGAACCATCAAATTGTGTGGCCATGAAGTTCCCAACATTGGTTATTTGTGATGTTTTGCCTCGTCTATTTGGGTTGAGGTTGACTAAAAAAAAAAAAAAACACGAAAGTAATCGATTTGTTTGACTAAGTAGTAAGGGGAAACTGGTCTTGTTCTATAGGCTTTTTAACCCAGGCTCCAAGTCCTGCCTTTTCAAAGGCTTTAAAGACGCTTTCCTTTGCCACTTGGTATTCTGAGGCGGATTGCTTTGTATCATAGTACAGGTTCGGTTTCCCAACTTTACATCTCAGATTGGAAGAAAGCTTCGTATGAATACGAATCCACCGACTGTAGAGAGCATGTTTACATAGACGTGATGCACGACCCATCTCATCCTTGCCAGTTGTAGCATTAATGACTTCAAGGCTGGCATCCCCTATTGCCCAGTTGACACTGAAACTGGGAGCTTTGCCTGGTTGGCGTGCTTCTGCATTACTAATACCGCTCAGTAAAGGCTTGTTTAGTGAATACAGTGGGGGCAAATCTTCAATATCAGATATTCTCTGGTACACAGCCCTAGAGAGATGATCACCATGATAGTCCCGGAAGTCCACATCAGTAAACTCTTTGCTGCATGCCACCTCTTTTCACACCCGGTCCACTGTCAGAGCCATCCCGGTTGGGCAGTTCCTCAGGATGAAGCGGATCTGCTCCACCGATAGACTCTTTGAGCGACAGTCAGATGACCTAAAATCCAGATTCACAGATAGGGGATACAGCACACGCCTCATTAAATCAGGCTATAATAGGGCTAAAAGAACTCCGCGCCTCGAGCTCTTAAAAAACAAAAGTCATCCCACTGTCGATAACCAAACTCGTTTCATTACGACATACAACAATCAATGGGACAAAATGAGGTCTATTCTAGCACAACACTGGCCCATTTTAAGGTCAGAACCAGCCCTAGCAAAGAGCCTATCGCTAAAACCTATGATGACAGCTAGGAGGAGTAAAAATCTCAAGGACCTCCTGACCAAATGCCACTATGTACCCAAAACTGCCAACCTTTTTGGTGCACGGGAACCCATAACTGGATGTTACCCGTGTGGCGACTGTGTCGCGTGTCCAAATATTAGCAGAGCAAATGACTTTAAGACAACAGATGGCAGTAAAACATTTACAATCAGAGACTATATCTCTTGTAGTACCACACACGTTGTATACTATGCCCTATGTGGCTGCCCTAAAATTTATGTGGGCCTAAGATACCGACAGTTGAGGGTACGCACTAGGGAGCACGTCAGGGACATTATTGGAGCTAAGAAAATCAGCGACCCAAGACAATTAAAAACTTTGCCCAGACACTTTAAAGAATGTCATGATTGCAGCCCGAAATCCCTCATGATTCGTGGTATCGACCGTATACATTGTGGCATCAGAGGGGGCGATTTGAAGAAGGTTTTGGCCCAAAGAGAATGTATGTGGATTGTGAAGCTGGGTTCTATGATGCCAAATGGCCTTAATGAACAACTGAATTTTGCATCCTTTCTATAAATTTTCCCCAAGCATCCTACCACCTTCTGTTTTTTGCTTTTAATTTATTTTTAACATGTGTCTTTTACTGTGTCATTTAGGTACCTATTTCGCCTGACAGCCTTTATTAGATACGAATTCCAAACCTAGAGCTGGATCCTGGTTGAAGCATTAATGGAGGGGAAATATCTGTTGTGTACAGTGTCACTATGTTCTATGATGTACTGATAATAAGTTTCCCTTTTTTAGGGCATTCTTGTACTTTTTGTGATAGCGTATGTTTAGACCATCTTATGTATTGAGATATTGGATCCTTTACTGTCATTTTAATCACTCGTTCTAACTGGCCTCATGTGTACAATTCATTAGTGTATACATTCGGCCATTCACTAATCATTAATGCTTGTTTTTCACTTACCCTGTATTAGTATAGGGTACTAATATGTTGTAATTGTATCTGTGAATTTTATTTTTTCACACTGTGTAACAAAACCTGCGTTCTTGCCTATGACTGAGTTAGTGGTATTCACGGTATACTCACATATCTAAGACACCCTATCTCTTCTGTGAAGGGAGTACGATGTGTCCTTTCTCTTTTTTGATCACGACTATTTATGCACTCACTGCCATCTGTGTACGCACACATTATTTGTTTCTCATAGAAATGTAAATTGACACAACAAATATAATATCCACCTTGAACGTAAAACCGACCTATAGGATTCCCTTACCTCCCCTTTTTGTCCCTCGTCCAATGAGAGGCGCGTCTCTCTCGTTCGTCACCGCTGTGGTGATGCCCCGCTCCCGCCCCTGTAGCGCACTGCGCATGTCCGGGGTCCCTGTACGCGTCGGGGACCGTGGATGTGCGCTACGGCGCTGGGGCCTGGAAGTGGGGCATGCCTCACATCCGGTTGTCGGCGGGAGATATGCGCTGCACCCTCCTTGGATCAGGTGATATCGCATACACCTGTTTTCGATAACATTTAAGGCTGCCGTGCACCAGACACTTTATACCCCTTGAGGAAGCACACTGCGAAACGCGCGTTGGGGTTTTTCCATACGTCCGTCAGGCTCCAAGTACATCTCATTATGGGTAAGATACCTTTTCTGCATTTGAGTTATAATTGCGAACTTTACTAACCACGATACTAAATGTTGACAGCTCCACATTGCACACTAATCGGATACGACTTAGAGATCTACACATGTATATTACTGTGCCTCTATACTCTGTAACTCTGTGCATGTATATTATGTCATGCACTTTGGTATCTATGGTTGCCCCTATTCACACATGCTATTGGTAACCTTCCTGTATCTATATACCTTAATAACTGAGCCTGCCCTTCTGCAATGGATATTTCACAGAGTCACTATTTCCAACTGTACCTTTTTTAATAATTCTTCAGTGTTATGTGTATAACCTATGTAATAAAGATTTCTTTTATTATATGGCCTCTATACTCCTCGTTCTTTCTTGTGTATAAAGTGTCCTGATAATGAATATACATCACTACCAGCCTGGACGTGATGTTTATTCAGAATCCTGACACTTCTGAATCTTTTCTGTGAGATTCCAGCAAGGCAAGCGTAATTTCGTTTGAAATGACAGGTTACATCGTAATCTCGCGATGACTTTTTATCAAATTTTTTTTTAAGGTAGGATTCACAGAAAACAGCAATTTTTGCATTGTTTTTTAATTTTATTTTTCATGGCGGTCGTTGAGCGGATTAAATAATGTAATAAGTTTATAGTTGGGGTCGTTACGAACGCAGCGATACCAAATATGTGTAACTTTATTTGTTTTTTAATAATAAAGCAGTTTGTGAAGGGAAAAAGTGGGTTTTGTCATTTTTTTCACTTTTTTATTTATTAACTTTATTAAACTTTTTTTTAAACTTTTTTTACCAGTCCCACTGGGGGACTTCACTATGCGATCGTCCGATCGCTATTATAATACACTGCAATACTTCTGTATTGCAGTGTATTACTGCCTGTCCGTGTAAATACTGTTATCGATCTCACCTGTTCGAGCAGGGATGCCCCCAGCCCGCGGCTACCTCTGGTAGCTGCGAGCAGGAAGATTTAACGTCTCGCTGCTCTATTTATTTATTCTGATGCATGGGGCGGTCACTAACGGGTTAAAGGACTTTTCCCAATTTTTGTGGGGGAAACGTTAAAAATGCAATTTCACCATTGTATTTTTGGGATTTATTTTAAGATGTTCGTCATGTGGTATAAAGGTAAACTTTATTCTACAACTCATTACAATTATGATACCAGATCTATGTAGGTTTTGTGTTTTGCTACTTTTGCACAATAAAAACACTATTTTGTGTTGCGACATTCCAAGACCCATAACCCTCAGGGTATGCTCAAACGCAGTGTTTTCAGACGTAATTTGAACGTTTTACGCCTCGAATTACGCCTGAAAAAAACGCCCCTAATACGCCTACAAACATCTGCCCATTGCTTGCAATGGGTTTTACGGTGTTCTGTTCCCTAGAGCCTTAATTTTACGCATCGCTGTCAAAAGAGTGCATGTCACTTCTTCGGACGTTTTTGGAGGCGTCTTTCATTGACTCCAATGAAAATCAGCTCCAAAAACGGCTGTAAAATACGCCGCAAAAAATGCGAGTTGCTACAAAAACATATGAAAATCAGGAGCGGTTTTCGCCTGAAAACAGCTCCGTATTTTCAGACGTTTTTGGTCACTGCATGTGAACATACCCTTATTTTTCTATCGACAGAGCTGTATGTGGAATTGTTTTATGTGGGAGAATTTCTAGTTTTTATTGGTACCATTTTGTGGTATATATGTCTCTTTGATTACATTTTATTCCTGTTTTTAGGAGGCGATACGTAATTCTTTCCGTAAAAAACAGATGCTGCGGTCAGTATAGACTGAGTAGTCTAAGGGGTTAAACACCTAGGTTGTGGAGTAAAAAAAAAAAGAAATGGCTGAAAATTACGGTGCTGTTTTTTTGAGAAAACAGCCTCTGATTTTCAGCCGTTTTTAAAGATGAAAACATTTTGAGGCGTTTTTTCTAGACGTTTTTTGGGGCCGTTTTTCTATTGACACGCTCCTCCTTTTTACAGGGCGATTTTTAAAGCGGTGGCGTAAAAAAACGTCCCGTCTGAACGAAATGCAGTTTTTCCCATTGAAATCAATGGGCAGATGTTTGTAGGCGTTAAGCTACCGTTTTTTCAGGCGTATTTCGGGGCGTTTACGCAACCAAATACGCCTAAAAGCACAGCGTGTGAACATACCCGTAGGGTATATTTACATAGGTCGGAAATGCTGCGAAAAAGAACGTGTCAAAAAACATGTGGATATTCGACTTAGAACCCGCAGGGAATTTTGGACAAACGAACACACCAAATTGTGGTGCAGATTTTTGTCCGGGAAAAAAAAAAGAGGAAAAACCCCAACAAACAATACTTACCTCACTGGCGTTACCATAGCGACACATCCCAGCTCCCCACCTCTGGTCCCCATGCAACTCGGCCTCCTATGAGAATGCTGCAGCCCATATAACCGCTACAGTCTGTAATTGGCTGCAGCAGTCCCAGGAGGCCAGCAGCACATAGGAACAGCTGGGGAAACAAGGAGCCATCGCTATGCCAACGCCAGGGAAGTAAATATGGACATTTATGTTAAATTTTAAAATAAAATAAAAAAATTATTCGCAGCTTTTCTGCCACAAAGATCGTAACATCTGCTATTTGTAGCAGCACTTAGCTTCCCATTGAACTCCACAGGAAAAAACCGCGACAAAAGTGCAATGATTCCGCAGCATAAATTAACATGCTGCAAATTAAAAATCTGCAGGTCAATTTCTGAATGTTTTTTTCAGCTGATTTTTTTCTGCAGCATGTGGATGAGATTTGTTAAAATTTCATCTACTTTTCTGCTACTGTGATATGCTGCGAATTTTTCGCAGTAAAAACCGTAGCGGAAAATCTCCCCCGTGGGCACATACCCTAAGGCTGGATTCACACGAACGTGGCGTTTTTGCGCGCGTGAAAAACGCAGCGTTTTGGTTGCGTTGTAGTTGCGTGTGGCATCCGTTAGGGCTGCGTTAGACTGCGTGATTGCGTTTTTTACGCGCGTATGGCATGCGTTTTTTACGCGCGTCAATACAACGGAGGGTGGAGTAATGGAGAGGGCAGCCTACAAAAAGACACCTTCTCCAACACCTGCTTGATGTGAGCACATGTTCGCATCAAGTTTGCACCTTGCAAACTACTTTTGGTCGTGTTGGCTGGTTTTAGGGATTTTTGCCGGGCAAAAATCTACACTATGCCCTTGACTCCACTGGGCCGTGTGCTGATATCATGGATGGTTTCTCTGAGATTTGGTGAGCGCCGACCCATGCTTCAGGAGGGAACCCGCAGAAGAGGGAGGATTTGGGTTCATCCACTTGTGGCCCAGCGCACCTCCAAAGGCCATTTTCATACTCTATATGATGACCTTCGCAGCCACCCCGAGAAATTTCGGTCGTTTTGCCGCATGTCTGTGTCGACTTTTGATATTCTGCTGGACCTGCTTCGCACAGGAATAACCTACCAGGACACAAATATGCGGCGCTGCATTTCCCCCGAGGAGCGACTCCTTGTGACGTTGAGGTATGTGTGTTTTCAACAATTGCAGCTTACAGGATGGTGTGTGGTTGTCATGTCCTACATCACGTTTATTTGTGTGTTGTGTTTTTGCATCTCGCCCATGTAGATTTCTTGCTACCGGAAACAGCTATCATTCGTTATATTTCGAATTCCTTCTTGGAGTGAGCACAATTTCGGGCATTGTGACAGGCACCTGTGTTGTGATGTGGCAGCGATTGAAGGCCACAGTGATGCCTCAGCCCACGACAGAGCACTGGCTTTCGATTTCTGACGATTTTATCACCACCACCCAATTTCCAAATTGTATTGGGGCCCTAGACGGCAAGCATATTCGGGTCAAGAAGCCCCCCGACTCAGGATAACGATTCTATAACTACAAACAATTTTTTTCCATCGTCTTGTTGGCCTTGTCCGACAGCAATTATTGTTTTACCATTGTACATATAGGGTCCTATGGAAGCTCAGCTGATGCCTGCATCTTTCGCACATCCAGGATGGGCCATCGTCTCATGTGCAATCTACTTTCCGTGCCGGCGCCGAGCCACCTGCCTGGCTGGCAAGGACCACCAGTCCCTTATGTAATCGTGGCAGATGAAGGTTTTGGACTCACAAGTCAAGTAATGCGGCCATTTGCTCGAAGAGGCTTGGATGACCGTCGGCGCATATTCAATTACCGGCTTAGCAGAGCACGCCGATGTGTGGAATGTGCATTTGGCATAATGTCCTCCAAATGGCGTGTTTTTCTCACCACCATGCAACTGACGCCGCAAAATGTCACCCGTGTCATACAAGCGTGTGTCGGGCTTCATAATTTTTGTCGCATACATGACGGCGGTTGTGATGCCGAATATATTAGGCAAAATGTTTCAACATCAACCATTCCGCAGCAAATTCCTCTCGGAAGGGCTCAAACATCTGGGATTCGAGTACGCGACATATTTGCACAATATTTTGACAGCCCCGATGGAACTGTGCCATGGCAGGAGGATGTTCTGTGAAGGGTGTCCTAGTGTAGATTAGTGGCCCACTGTAGCATTTTTTTGTTACATTTGTTGTTATTTGGGGAGGGGATATTTTGATTAGGGACTCGCAAGACATGAGGACCCTTGACGTGGGTTGCGAGCTTATATCTTTGGTGGTTTTTCTTTATTTTTGGAATGTCCTCTAAACGAATTAGCATGGGAGGCACATTGCCTTAGCCCATGTTCACTAATCCCATGTTCACTAATCCCAAGCCAAAATACATTTGTTCGGCATTTCTCACACCACTGCAATGCAGGCGAGCACAATATGAGGAATTGAGCAAAACCACCAAAGATACACTAATACCTCAATCATGGCATGCAACAATCTTGGTACGTTGGCATAATGTTCGAACATTACCTAAAAGAACCTTTTGGGGAACCTGAGTTCCACCACATAGATGGAGGCAAACACATCAAATCTTACTTGCAAACAGAAAAAAAATGTAATGTGTAATTTCGAACGGTAACTTTTAACAGAAACCAGCAGGCATCCAAAAATAGAAAACGCACCAACATGATGCTACATTAAGGGCATGACCACACGTGGCGGATTTCCTCCGCAACTGTCCGCATCAATGCCGCACAGAATCTGCGTTGCAGATTCTGCTGCGGATCTGCACAAAATGTGCAGTAAATTGATGCGGACTAGCTGCTGCGGACTGCGGGAAAAGTACTTCCCTTCTCCCTATCAGTGCAGGATAGAGAGAAGGGACAGCACTTTCCCTTGTGAAAGTCAAAGAAATTCATACTTACCGCCCGTTGTATTGGTGACGCGTCCCTCCTTCGGCATCCAGCCCGATCTCCCTGGATGACGCGGCAGTCCATGTGACCGCTGCAGCCTGTTATTAGCCTGTGATTGGCTGCAGCCGTCACTTAGACTGAAACGTCATCCTGGGAGGCCGGACTGGAGACAGAAGCAGGGAGTTCTCGGTAAGTATGAACTTCTATTTTTTTACAGGTTGCTGTATATTGTGATCGGTAGTCACTGTCCAGGGGGCAGAAACAGTTACTGCCGATCGCTTAACTCTTTCAGCACCCTGGACAGTGACTATTTACAGACGTCTCCTAGCAACGCTCCCGTCATTACGGGAGCCCCATTGACTTCCTCAGTCTGGCTGTAGACCTAGAAATACATAGGTCCAGCCAGAATGAAGAAATGTCAAGTTAAAAAAGCAAGACGCATCCGCAGCACACATAACATGTGCATGACAGCTGCGGACTTAATTGCGGAAATTAGAATCTCCATTGAAGTCAATGGAGAAATTCCGCCATGAGTCCGCCACTGCTCCGCAACAGACAGAGCATGCTGCGGACACCAAATTCCGCTCCGCAGCCTATGCTCCGCAGCGGAATTTTACGCCTCGTCTAAACGAACACCGCTAAATTAAAGTGTAAGTCAATGGACAAACGGCTCCGCTGCGGATTAACGCTGCGGAGTGTCCGCAGCGGAATTTAAGTGAAATTCCGCCACGTGTGAACCCAGCCTAACAAACTCGGACTTCGATGTTTACCTCACCACATCGAGGTACCCGTAATCTGCCTACACACAGCTACAAATCATGATACCTCTGTGATGGCGACTGCATTTCAGCACCACTATACTGTCCCTGGGCCTGCTGAGGATGTTCCTCAACAGCATAGTGGTGCTGATACAGAGGGTTGAACCCTGCCGGGGGGCCCTGGGCAAAGGGTTGCTGGGGTCTGACGTAGGGGGCGAAAGGGCGCTCCCCAGGCACCACATGACCAGGTGACAATATGCTCACCATCGGCCGTTGGTACTGTGGCCGTGGAAAGGTGTGTGCAGGCTGGGAAGGGAGAGGTGCAGTAGAGGGCACCGAATCCTCAGGCATTCCACGCCATTGCTCTATTACCTGGAAGCACTGGCATGGATTGTTAGGAGGAGTGGCGGAGTCAATTATAGCAAGGATGGAGCCTTGGACGCGCGCCATCCGGTAGTCCAGTACTCGCCGGAGTAGCGGCGCTATGCTACGGCCAAATGCGTCACATCCATCCTCCTCCAAACAGCGCCGGAGGTACTCCAGGACTCTCGAGTCCACGTTGGCACCTGCTGTGGCAACCTGGGTGCGCCGGCGTCCGGCTGGTGGCGTCCGGGGATTGTCCACGTCCCGTGGCAGCTGTGGTTGGCTGCTTAACTGGGTGGCTGCTTGTGTTTGCGTAGGCTCGGGGGTCCAGGGCAGCACGCACTGGCGTAGCTATAGGGGTCGCAGCGGTCGCAATTGCGACCGGGCCCCGAAGCCAGGGGGCCCACGGCCCCCCGCACCACATCATTAAAAAGTTACTATAGTAACTCGGGCCGCGGGCCCCTGTTACTATAGTAACATACTTTACTTACCTTCCTGGTTCCGGATTGCAGCGGAGGTCCTGACGTCAAGCGCTGTGCGCAGCGCATGACGTCACAGCGCTATGCCGCCGCGCACAGCATCGAGACTACAGAACTCCCGCCGCGGCCGAAGAGGAAGGTAAGGTTAGCCCTGACTGGCGGGGTCTGACTCCGGGGACCCGCCAATCAGCTGTTTTGAAGGGGCCGCAGCACTCGTACGAGAGCTGCTCCCCTTCATTCCTGTCACTTCATTCCGGTCACACTGTGAATCGGTGTCGGCGATTCACAGTGTGGGCGAGTAGTGAAATGAAGGGGAAGCAGCTCCCGTACGAGTGCTGCGGCCCCTTCAAAACAGCTGATTTGCGGGTCCCGGGCGACACATCAGCTATTGATGGCCTATCCTGAGGATAGGTCATCAATGTTTAGGGACTGCACAACCCCTAAGCCTACGATGTAGCAGGCTTAGGGGGCTCATGAGACAGGATCACAGATTGTGTGATCCTGTCTGCTGGGCCCTGTATCTAAGCCAATCACATGGTAGGCTTAGATACATGGCCCATGCGTGATCCTGTCTGCTGGGCCCTGTATCTAAGCCTACCACACTGTAGGTTTAGATACAGGGCCCCAGCACACAGTAATCTTATACTGTATAAGATTACTGTCTGCTGGACCCTGTATCTAAGCCTACCTTGTGGTAGGCTTAGATACAGGGTCCCACAGACAGTATCACACATGGGCCCTGTATCTAAGCCTTAGGGTATGTGCACAGACACTAATTACGTCCGTAATTGACGGACGTATTTTGGCCGCAAGTACCGGACCGAACACAGTGCGGGGAGCCGGGCTCCTAGCATCATACTTATGTACGATGCTAGGAGTCCCTGCCTCGCTGCAGGACAACTGTCCCGTACTGTAATCATGTTTTCAGTACGGGACAGTTGTCCTGCAGCGAGGCAGGGACTCCTAGCATCGTACATAAGTATGATGCTAGGAGCCCGGCTCCCTGCAGTGTGTTCGGTCCGGTACTTGCGGCCGAAATACGTCCGTCAATTACGGACGTAATTAGTGTGTGTGCACATACCCTAACACACGTGTTACTAATCATTTTTTGTGTGTTTTCTTACAGGTTCGGTCGTTGGACTACGTCGGATTCCAGGACTACTTCGATGACAGCTTTTTTTTTATTAATAAAATGGTTAATGAGGGTTGTGTGTTTTTTTTTTTTATTTCAATAAAATATTTTTTCTATGTCTTTGTGTTTTTTTTTAAACTATATTACTACCGCCTTAGTAATGGCCGCTGGCTGATTGACAGCATCCATTGCTAAGGCGGGGCTTAGTGTTAGCGGATGCAGAGGCTAACACTAACCCCCTTTATTACACCGGTACCCACCGCCACCAGGGGTGCTGGGAAGAGCCGGGTACGATCCAGTACCTGACCATCTGTAGTGATGGTCGGCCACTGGGGTGGCCGCAGGCTGGTATTATCAGGAGGGGAAAGGCCAAAAACAGTGGCCCTTCCCATCCTGGTAATGCTGCCTGCTGCTGCTTTATTGTATCTGGCTGGTTATGAAAATGGGGGGGACCCCACGTCATTTAAAAAAAAAAAAATAAAAAAATAATTGGAAAGAACGATGTCAGGTCCCCCCCAATTTTCATAACCAGCCAGATACAACACAGCAGCAGCAGGCAGCATTACAAGGGTGGGAAGGGCCACTGTTTTTGGCCTTCCCCAGCCTAATACTACCAGCCTGCGGCCACCCCGGTGCCTGCCCGTCACTACAGATGGTCGGGTACTGGTTTGTACCCGGCTCTTCCCAGTACCCCTGGTGGCAGTGGGTACCGGGGTAATAATGGGGGTTAGTGTAGCCTCTGCACCGGCTAACATTAAGCCCCGCCTTAGTAATGGAGATTGTCAATCAGCCAGCGGCCATTACTAAGGCGGTGATAATAAAGTTTAAAAAGATACAAGCACATAGAAAAAATATTTTATTGAAATAAAAAAACAACCCTCAATAACCATTTTATTGAGAATAAAAAAAACGCCGTCATTGAAGTCCTCGTATCCGAAGTCCAACAACCGAACCTGTAAAAAAAACACAAACACACAAAAATAATCAGTAACACATAAAGAAGCAAAATTATTATTCTTACCTATCCTGGGTCCAGCGCTGGAGCCGCAATGTCAGCGAGCTGGGCCCTGTATCTAATCCTATCACGTGTGATACAGTCTGCTGAGCTGTGTATCTAATCCAATCATGTGTGGTACTGTCTGCTGAGCCACTGTATCTAATTCTATCATGTGTGATACTGTCTGCTGAGCCACTGTATCTAATCCTATCATGTGTGGTACTGTCTGCTGAGCCACTGTATCTAATCCTATCATGTGTGATACTGTCTGCTAGGCCACTGTATCTAATCCTATCATGTGTGATACTGTCTGCTGAGCTGTGTATCTAATCCAATCATGTATGATACTGTCTGCTGGGCCCTATATCTAATCCGATCATGTGTGATACTGTCTGCTGAGCCACTGTATCTAATCCTATCATGTGTGGTACTGTCTGCTGAGCCACTGTATCTAATTCTATCATGTGTGATACTGTCTGCTGAGCCACTGTATCTAATCCTATCATGTGTGGTACTGTCTGCTGAGCCACTGTATCTAATCCTATCATGTGTGATACTGTCTGCTAGGCCACTGTATCTAATCCTATCATGTGTGGTACTGTCTGCTGAGCCACTGTATCTAATTCTATCATGTGTGGTACTGTCTGCTGAGCCACTGTATCTAATCCTATCATGTGTGGTACTGTCTGCTGAGCCACTGTATCTAATCCTATCATGTGTGATACTGTCTGCTGGGCCACTGTATCTAATCCTATCATGTGTGATACTGTCTGCTGAGCTGTGTATCTAATCCTATCATGTGTGATACTGTCTGCTCAGCCACTGTATCTAATCCTATCCATAGTTTATAGGGTCGTAGTGCTATAGATATGCTATGCTGTCTCATATACACACATTTTTTTTTGGGCGTACACATATTTATTGGGGCTATTTCCCGGACATTTTAAGCCCTGAGGGTATGTTCACACGGCAGCGTCTGTTACGGCTGAAATTACTGTGCTGTTTTCAGGAGAAAACAGCACCGTAATTTCAGCCGTAATGGCATGTGCAGGCGTCTTTTGCTGCGTCCATTACGGAAGTAATTGAAGCTGGTTTTCCATGGAGTCCATGGAAAACGGCTCCATTTACGTCTGAAGAAGTGACAGGCACTTTTTTACACGCTGCCTTTTGACAGCGGCGCGTAAAAAAAAATGACCGTCGGCACAGAACGTCGTAAGACCCATTCAAATGAATGGGCAGATGTTTTCCGACGCTTTTGAGCCGCATTTTCAGACGTAATTCAATGCTAAAACGCCCGAATTACGTCCGTAAATAGTGTGTGTGAACCCAGCCTTAGTGACGCCCCGGCTGCTAGTGCTGCATTGTTGGGTGAATTAGGAGACCCAGCGATGCAGCTGAAAGCGGACCGTCGGCCATGAGAAGTTTGCGGGGGGGGGGGCCCATGAGCCTCTAGCTACGCCCCTGGCAGCACGGGATGTTGTTCTGTGACCAGCTGCGACTCCACATGGCCAGCCTCCTCCTCGGTGTCATTGAGATTATCACTGCATCTGGCAGAAACATTTTGCGTTACTCCTTTTAACTTGTCCACAAGGGAAAAACAGCCATTTTTGGCCGATTATACAGTGAACACACCCATGTCATCAAGGTACAGTCAGTACTTACGGCCGCATCTCCATTATGTCCTTGAGGAACATCAGTTGTTTCATATATATGTAGGGGCGTTTTTTGGACGCCCCATCCCCACTTCGCCCTATGCTTCCAAATTCCCTCCTTAACTGATCCCGACAGCTCCTCCATCGGGTTTTAACATCATCAACTGGACATAGGAACAGCAAACAGACAAAAAAAGGAGAACATGTGACATAACTGAAAACTGCACTTGTCCGAAACTTCGCAAAACATTAAACACAACTAAACATGAAACACTTGCCTAATGATGCAATGACACACCCGCGACCAAGCACAGTACAAACATGTGAAACACAAGGATATACACTACAGCATGGCTGATTGCATTAGCATCAATAGAGATCTGCGCTTACCTATGCTTTTGCGGTCTCTTGTGGTGCTTTTATCCCACTCCTGTCCGAAGAGGCTCTGCGCGACCTCATCCCAGCCAACCTCCTTGCCCGTGCGGTCGTGGTAGGCCTCTGCGTTGTTGTTCCACAACTGTGGTCTGTCATGGACCAAGCAGATAAGTTTTTCAACATCGCACGCACGTGGCATTGCAGCAGATGTCGGTTGGAACTGTGCGCATGTGCTCAGAAAGTGAAAAGCCACTTCCTGGTTTGTACTTGTTTTGTCTAGTTTGGTCAACTCATTTACATAGACTTAACAAGTGTTGCGTGAAAAACGCTGTGCGTACGGAGGTGCTTCCGTGTGCCGTGCGTTGTTTTCACGCACCCATTGACTTCAATGGGTGCGTGATGCGTTGAAAATGCAGAAAGAACGGACATGTCGTGACTTTTTTGCAACGGAGCAACGCAGCGCAAAAATCACGCACATGTCTGCACGGCCCCATAGACTAATATAGGTCCGTGCAACGCACGTGAAAATCACGTATTTCCCGTTCGTCTGAATAAAGCCTAAGAGTATGTTCACACGACCCATTTTCAGCCGTTTTTGAACGACTCCAAACATCCGCCCATTGTTTTCAATACGAAAAACCCCTCGTAAAAAAGAAGTGCATGTCACTTCTTGAGCCGTTTTTGGAGCCGTTTTTCATTGACTTGAATAGAAAAACAGATCCAAAAACGTCCGTGAAAACGCTAGTTTGATTAAAAAAGGCTTGAAAACAGCTCCGTATTTCAGATGTTTTTTGTTAAGCGTGTGAACATACCCGTAGGCATTATTCACACGAACATGCGCGTTTTGCACTGCCGTGTGTCATCAGTGTTGGCTATGTGGCTGCGTGATTTTCGCGCATATGCCATGCTTATGACACGCGGTTTTGAAGTTTAGAAAAAGAAATGAAGGAAGTGCTTTTATTTTTTCCTTCATTTCTTTATCTACTGTTGCTCGAATCACGCGCGACACACGGCAGTGCTTTCGTGTGCCGTGCACGATTATCACGCACCCATTGACTTCACTGGGTGCGTGATGTGCGAAAAACGGCCACGTATAGTACATGTCGTGAGTTTTACGCAGCGGACATACGCTGCGTAAAAATCACGGACTGTCTGAACGGCCCCATTCACTAACATAGGTCCGTGCGACACGCGTGATTTTCACGCGCGTATCACGGACGTAATAGATGTTGGTGTGAATAAGGCCTTAGGGTATGTTCACACGCACTGTTTTCAGACGTAATTCGGGCGTTTTACGCCTTGAATTACGCCTGCAAAAACGGCTCCATTACACCGGAAAAAAAAAAAAGCCCATTGCTTTCAATGGGTTTTACGATGTTCTGTTCCCACGAGGTGTAATTTTACGCGTTGCTGTCAAAAGACGGCGCGTAAAAAGACACCCGCCTCAATGAAGTGCATGTCACTTCTTGGGACATTTTTTGAGCCGTTTTTCATTGACTCATTGACGTCCGTAAAGTACACCACGAAAAACACGAGTAGTTACAAAAGCGTCTGAAAATCAGGAGCTGTTTTCAGGCGAAAACAGCTCCGTAATTTCAGACGTATTTGGCGTTGTCATGTGAACATACCCTTAGGGCTTATTTAGACGATAGTGATATACGTGCGTGATTTTCACACGCCTCGCACGGACCTATGTTAGTCTATGGGGCCGTGCAGACTGTCCGTGAGTTTCACGCAGCGTGTGTCCGCTGCGTAAATCTCACGACATGTCCCATATTTGTGCGTTGTTCGCGCATCACGCACCCATTGAAGTCAATGGGTGCGTGAAAATCACGCGCAGCACACGGAAGCACTTCCGTGGGACGCGCGTGATTCGCGCAACAGCAGTAAAAAGTATGAATGAAAACAAAAGCACCACGTGCTTTTCTGTTTACAAACATCCAAACGTAGTGTCATAATGATGGCGGCTGCGCGAAACTCACGCAGCCACGCATCATACGCGGCTGACACACAGAGCTGTTAAGTACCATTTGCGCGCGCAAAACGCACACGCTCGTGTAAATCCGGCCTTAGAGTGGAAGGTCCTCCTGCAGTTGCACTGCCCGAGCTGTACTAGGGCAAAACTGCATGGTTGTTTACCTGCAGCCTGAACATAGTTCAGGATAAACTCTTAGGCCTCATTTACACGAGCGTGTGCGTTTTGCGCGCGCAAAAAACGCTGCGTTTTGCGCGCGTATGCATGGCGTATGCACTGCGTATACGCAGCCTTGTTGCGTTTTAAACGCGCAAAAGGCATTTGACAGCTCCGTGTGTCATGATGCGCGGCTGCGTGATTTTCACGCAGCCGCCATCATAGAGATGAGGTAGTCGAGGCCCGTCACTGTCCAAGGTGCTGAAAGAGCTAACTGATCGGCAGTAACTCTTTCAGCACCCTCGACAGTGAATGCCGATCACAATATACACCAACCTGTGAAAATAAAAAGACTTTCATACTTACCAAGAACTTCCTGCTTCCCCCAGTCCGGGCTCCCGGCCGTTGCCTTGGTGACGCGTCCCTCTCTTGCCATCCGGCCCCACCTCCCAGGATGACGCCGCAGTCCATGAGACCGCTGCAGCCTGTGATTGGCTGCAGCCTGTGCTTGGCCTGTGATTGGCTGCAGCCTGTGCTTGGCCTGTGATTGGCTGCAGCTGTCATTTGGACTGAACTGTCATCCCGGGAGGTCGGACCGGAGTTATCGGTAAGTCAGAACGTCTTTTTTTTTTTACAGGTTCATGGATTTTCGGAGCGGAAGTCACTGTCCATGGTGCTGAACCAGTTTAACGCTTTCAGCACCGTGGACAGTGACTGTCTCCTGACGTCGCGTACCCGAACATTTTTTACCGGTTTCGGTCAAAACGAGTTTGGCCGAACCCGGTGAAGTTCGGTGCGCTCATCTCGAATTTGACACTCCGTTTGGATGTTTGTAAACAGAAAAGCACGTGGTGCTTTTCTGTTTACATTCAGGAGTTTGACAGCTCTTGCGCGAATCACGCAGTTCGCACGGAAGTGCTTCCGTGCGGCATGCGTGGTTTTCACGCACCCATTGACTTCAATGGGTGCGTGAGTGCGCGAAAAACGCACGATTATAGAACATGTCGTGAGTTTTTTTCTGCGCACACGCGCTGAGCGCAATTCACGCATCGTCTAAACAGCCCCATTGACTAATATAGGTGCGTACGACATGCGTGCAAAGCACGCGCGTCGCACGCGCGTATAATACGTTCGTGTAAACGAGGCCTTAGGGCTTGTCCACAAGCAACGGAATTGCCGCAGAAAATGTCTGCAGCAATTCCATTGAAAGTCAAAGGCTTTCCGCTGCGGCAAAAAACGCACCATTTCCTGAGGTGTTTGCGACAGAAAATGGTGCGTAAATTGCTACGTTTTTCTCAATGCTAGGGGAGGTGACATCTCCCATAAAAAATGCAGCAATTCTGCACACTTTCCGTAGCAGGAATTGACATACTGTGATATGAAAAACACGTAACGCAGGTCAATTTCGGCTCGGAAATTTTACGCAGCATGTGGATGAGATTTGTTAAATCTCATCCAGTATGCTGCTACTATATTCTGCTGCATTTTTCCATCCAAAATTCCGGCCGGAAAAAACGCGGCAATTCCTGAGGGTGTAAACTGTCAAATGTATTCTAACAATTCAACTGCAAAAGCTACAAGGAGGCCTAGAGACACAGCATCTGCAATGCAGAACTCCCCAACTACCAGGCCAAGTCTAGCCAATACTTCCATTCATTAACAGACAAGTCTTCAACTTCTCTTCTCATCTTTTAGGTGCTGCATTTTTATGCATATTCACTATGGGCGGTCGGACATTTTTCTGTTATGATCATGTGTATAGGAATTTATATATTCTTGCTGATATACTGCAATTGTAATGTATTTTTAAGGGCCTGTTGCATTCTTAAATCACACCAGGCACATCAGACATTATCATCAAAAAGAGCCCTGTGTGAACCTGGCCTTAAAACGAACGTTTCAAACATCTTATGCGAATCTGATAGTAAACATCCTCGTAATTTCAGCTGTTACGGACGCTGTCGTGTGAACATACCCTTAGGCTATGTTCACACTGAGGCTATGTTCACACTGAGTTTTTTTGCAGGCGGAATTTCTGCCTCAAAATTCTGTTTGGAAGTTTGAGGCAGATTTTCCTCTCCCTGCACGCCGATTTTCGCTGCGTTTTTCACCCGCGGCCATTGAGCGTCGCGGGCATAAAACGCAGCGGAATACACTATCTCTGCCTCCCATTGAAGTCAATAGGAGGTCAGAGGCGTAAACACCCGAAGATAAGCGAGATGCTTTACCGCTCGCGGGGAGAAAGAGGCCTCCGCCTCCCATTGAAATCAATAAGAGGCATTTTCGGGTCGTTTTTGACGAGTTTTTTGGCGCGGTTTCCGCGTAAAAAAACTCTGTGTGAACATTGAACACTATGAAAAACACCTCAAAAGAAGCTCTAAATTAAAAGAAGCTTCATTTTCAGCTTCAAAAACGCCTGAAAATCAGAGGCTGCTCTCTCAAATCAGCTCCGTATTTTCAGATATTTTTTGCTAAGCGTGTGAACATACCCTTATACAGGATACAAAGCAGCTGTATCTCAAAAAGTATAAAGAATTTTTAATAAAAAGTATTTAGGAAGTTGCACCAAACATACAGATGCACAATTTTATTAAATTTAAATAAACAAAAACAAAACACAATTTCAAAAAGGTGTACTTAGCCTTTAACACCGTCACGCACCCGGACGTGCCATTACGTCCAGGTGCAGGGGTTCCTGTTTGTAGCGCACTGTATTTTGCAGCGGACAACTGAGACTAACAGCCGGGAACAGCGATCGTGCTGTTCCTTGCTGTTTAACCCCTCAAATGCTGCAGTCAATCGCGACCGCAGCATCTGAGGCGTTGAAAAGAGGGGGGTGGCTCCCTCCAGCAGCTCATCACCCCCTGTAGTGAGATGGGGGGTGACGAGGGTTGTTATGGCATCCCAGGGGCCCAATGAAGGCCCCCAGGGCTGCCTTCACTCTGCCTCCGTTAAGCCCTGCCTGTAGCAGGGCTTAAGAGATTCCTGTAAAAATGACGATATACTGCAATACGATCGCTCGTTCAAGTCCCCCAGGGGGGACGACTCATAAAGTGTGTGAAAGAAAGTTTTTAGTAGCAAAAAAAATATATATATATTAAGTGTATGTTCACACGGCAGCGTCCGTTATGGCTGAAATTATGGGGCTGTTTTCAGGAGAAAACAGCTCCGTAATTTCAGCCGTCATGACATGTTGAGGCGCTTTTTCGCTGCATCAATTACGGACGTAAATGGAGCTGGTTTTCCATGGAGTCAATGGAAAACGGCTCCATTTAACGTCTGAAGAAGTGACAGGCACTTCTTTGACGCGGACGTCTATTTACGCTCCGCCTTTTGACAGCGGGGCGTAAAAAAATGACCGCGGAACAGAACATCGTAAGAACCATTCAAATGAATGGGCAGATGTTTGCCGACGCTATCGAGCCGCATTTTCGGACGTAAATCAAGGCGGAGAACGCCCGATTTACGTCCGTAAATAAGCGGTGTGAACATACCCTTAAAGTTCAAACAACTCCCTTTTCCCATTTCCCCCTAAAGTAATGTAAAAAAAAGTAAACAAAATTGGTATCACTGCGTCCATACAAGTCTGAACTATTACAATATAGCGTTATTTACCACGCACGGTGAACGCCATAAAAAATGTAAACCGCCAAAATCGTTTTTTGGTTATCTTAGCTCTCAAAAAATTTTTTATAAAAAGTGATCAAAAATTTCTACTTACCAAAAAATGGTACCGATAAAAACTACAGCTCGTCCCGCAAAAAATAAGCCATCACACTGCTCAATGAGTGAAAAAAAAAAAAAAAGTTATGGCTCTCAGAATGCGGCGACACAAAACATTTTCAGCTTCCCAGCACATTATATGGAACTATAAGGGTATGTTCACACGGCCTATTTACGGACGTAATTCGGGCGTTTTTGCCCCGAATTACGTATGAAAATAGCGCCTCAATAGCGCTGACAAACATCTGCCCATTGAAAGCAATGGGCAGACGTTTGTCTGTTCACACGAGGCGTATATTTACGCGTCGCTGTCAAATGACGGCGCGTAAATAGACGCCCGCGTAGAAGAAGTGACCTGTCACTTCTTTGGCCGTAATTGGAGCCGCTATTCATTGACTCCAATGAATAGCAGCGCTAATTACGGCCGTAATTGACGCGGCGTTCAAGCACCTGCACATGCCGGTACGGCTGAATTTACGGGGATGTTTTCAGGCTGAAACATCCCCGTAATTTCAGCCGTTACGGACCCCCGCCGTGTGAACATACCCTAAATGGTGCCAAAAAAAACTACAACTCCTCCTGCAAAAAATAAGCCATCCCACCACTCTATTAACGGGGAAAAAAAAAAAGTTCCACATCCTTGGAAGGCGAGGAGTGAAAAATGAAAAATCAAAAAATGGCTTCGTCCCGGAGGGGTTGAAGGACTTTCCGTCACGAATTTATTTAAACATAATTATTTTTATTTTAGACTGCCGGCAGCATTAGGCCCCCTGCACACAAGACAGAAATGCTGCAGATTTTGCGTACAGAAAATCCACATCGGATTAAAGTTGCAGCCATGTGGATGAGATTTCAACAAATCTCATCCACATGCTGCAGAACACTTTCTGCACAGAGATCATAGCATGATGCAGATATTCAACCACAAAAAATGTCATATATTACTTCTATACACTCAGCACTGTAGCCCACCACCTTCTTTTATCAATAGTGTACAACACATCACCTTACAGGTACAACCAGAAGTGGCATAGGTACATAGAGTAGTGTTCAAAAGAATAGCAGCCCAACATCATTAACCTGATAAATCAATGGTTTGGTAGTAGTGATATTTCTACATAGCAAATAATTTACTTGTAAGGCCTAATTCACACGAGCATATTTCACGTCCGTGTTACACGTGTTAAAATAACGCACGTCACACGGACCAATGCAATTCAATGGGGCCATTCAGACATTCCGTGTTTTTCACGCAGTGTGTGTCCACTGCCTGAAACTCACTGCATGTCCTATACTTACCCACTTAAAGAGGCTC